>NC_048314.1:11354264-11382635 GCF_013100865.1 Trachemys scripta elegans
GCCCCCCCCACCACCCCAAGATTGGCCGCCCCTTACCAGGTGCCGCCCCAAGCACGTGCTTGGTCAGCTGGTGCCTGGAGCCGGCCCTGCCCACCCCTCACAAATCCCCTTCTCTGTTGCAAAGCTCAGCAGGCACAAATTTGGGAACCTAACAGCACTCTGATTTACATTTCACTGGGCTTTGTCATGCGTTGGTGTCAGTCAGAGACCTTGTCTACACCCAGCAGGCCGGAGACCTGTATCTATGCAGCAGGTTCATTCCCTCCTCACCTACAGACACCTGACACCAAAGCATTCTGAGAGTTTATCTGGGAGCTGATCATTGTCTTTCCCACATGGAGCTGGGCAGCCCTGCCCAGGCTCTGTATTCAAAAGTTTCTCTGCCCAAAGAACTATGTCATTGTCACTTTACCCCAGACCTCAGTCAGACAAAGTCCCCTTTGACTTCAGTGGACCTGGCTTTGGCCAATGGAGGATTTCTAAAGACGGGGTTAAAGTGATTTCCCTCCTTCCTTAATTTCTGCCTTTACCATCTAGCCCCCTCTCCCCTCACACCAGAACTATTTTCCTTTTCAGTATCTGAAGCCACTCATGGCTGTAGAAGGACTGTGTTATGATTGGGTCTCTAGAGATCTGAGTTCGGGTCCCGGTTTTGCTGCAGTCTCTCTGGGTGACCTTGGACAAGACACTTGGTCTCTCTGTTCCCTATCTGTAAAATGGAGACAATAACCTTCCTTTTCTCCACTCTTTGTCTGCCTCATCTAGTTAGTCAGAGACTGTCTTTCACAGCACACATGTACAGTGCCTAGCACAATGGATCCCAGATCTCGGTTGGAGTCATAAGGCACTACCACAATACAACTGATTCATCATAATAAAGCTGTGACACAGGAAGACGATACGGGTGAAATGATGAAGATGGGGCAGAGAAGCAAATTCCAGCCCTATCCAAATAACCCCCCCGAATTTAGTGATGCAGAGCGTGGAATGCATAGTGTGAACATCATTCTACTGGGCAAATGCTATGTACAGCTCCTATGTTGCCCATTTTTGTTTCTGTGAAGGGACCAAAAAAATAAGGCTGGTCTGATCTGCAGCAGAAAGCAGTTAGGAATATGAAGAGCAGAATGTCAGGTAATAATAGGGAACGCCGATCCCGAGCTCCTTTCACAAATACATTTATAGGCAGTTTCTCAGAGCCATAAAGATTTTTTTTTTACTACAGTGAAATCTTTAACAAATAATCATTTTACACAGTACAGTTCATCAATAAAAGCAATAACGCAGGGTTATGTAATAAATTAAATATGATGCATAGTTTGAGAGTACTAGCACTTTCAGGCATCAACTTCTTGTCACATTAAGGGCTCTGGCAAGTGGGTTTAATATTTGTGGAGTTAACAGAATTATTGAAAAGCAGAGAAGAATCAAGACAGCAAGAGAATGCCATGTTAATTTTTTAGAGACAGATACTGTGTTTCTTGCTGAGAATGCAACAAACTTTTGGGGTTTTGGAGAGTTCCCTGGAGTTGGGGGAGGGAACGGATATATGTTCTATTTAAGGCCAGCTGATCCGACCTTCTATCTTAACGATTAATAAATCTTGGCATATTCAGAGTCAGATTGTGTTTTCAATAGAGCTGGTTGGGAATGTTTCAACAAAATGCTTTTTCATTGGAAAATGTGGGTAAAATCAAACCCCAAACTTCTTTGTGGGAAAAGGCTGGTTTTGACAACTTTCTCAACAACAACAAAAAAATAGAAAAAAAAGTTTTGAAATTGTTGAAATGTCTTGTTTTGACCATCTTGAAAGGAAACATTTTGCTTTTTCTGGTTCAAAATGACCTTTGCTTTAGAAATATAAGCTAATTAGAACAAAAAGCATTTATAAAAATTCGTCACGATCAAAACAAAATGTGTTAAAATTAGCTTGACAAAATGCTTTGATTGACCTAAATCCCTTTTTTTTGTTGTTGTTTAAATGTTAAAAAAAAATTGCAGGATGGGAAATAATTTCCTGCCCAGCTCTACACTCATCTATGCATAACCCATGTATGCGTAACCCATACTTGCCCAGAGTGGCTCTTTGTCCGACTCTAAGATCGTGTACAGAGGTTTATGAATATGCTCTAGTCTTTGAGCGAACAAACCTAAGCCTTTGGTTTAAGCCCTAGAGGTATTTTAGATCAAAGGTGCAGGGCTCAGTTCCTGTAGATGACCCAATCAGGGTCATTGTTATCAAGTGTGAACCTTCTGGGGAATTTGAACAACTGGAGCTCCTCACTTCTGAAAATCTGGGAGCCAACAAAGGAGTCCGCAGAAGAGCGATAAACTGAACGTAGGTCTCCTGAGTTTCAATCCAGCCCAGTTACTCAGGATTTAAGGCTGAGTGGAATGTGGCCCCACAGTTCACTGTTTTACATGAGGATCGCTAGGTGCTGTACAAAGGTGGGTGAATACGGCTGTGTTCTTCAAGGTCACACAGTTAGTCTGGGGCAGAGATGAAAACAGACTGTCTAGTGGTTAGAACACATCGCAGGAGTCAGAAAACATAGTCAAACTCCCTCCCTATGCCACATACAGTTTGTTGCTCAACAAAGACAATCGGATAGTAAAATAAAAACATCAGTGTCTCATTCTTTCCATTGATGGGTGAAAAAGGCCTCACTAGAGTCCCTCCTCTGTAGTGGAGCGAGCGTAGCCACACGTCTCCTGCAGATCGCCTCTTCCACTTCAGGAGGGGTGGTCTCGTGTTTGTCTCCAATCTGTAGTAACAGTCACCCTTCTCCTGTCTCAGCTTCTAGTAGCCTGGCCAGCCCATTGGCAGTGCAACTTTTTCACCGGTGTAGAAGGATGGAAAGGGGCAAACCAAGAGGACGATGTTAAAGGACAATGCTGGGATCGTAGATGGTGATTTCAGTGGTTCTGTTCCACCTTTTCTCTCTACTGTCCCCGTAGAGTCCAAAGCCATGAGAGTGTTCATATTATTGGCAGCCTGGGCAATACGACAATGAGCTGGGCAGGTTTTTGACCTTGGCAGCGCTCTCATGTGATTGGCCAGGAATCCGTTATGGTGGAAGGGACTTGTTTCACAAGCCCCAGCCAATAATGTGAGGGCCAGCTTTGTTCCTCATGAGCCGACCTCTGAGTAAGCGGCCAAGCTTTTGGTAATGACCTTCAGGCTCTCTGAGTTAGTATGTCCATTTGGAATATCTCCTGCCATCTCCCTTTTTGTGTGAAACATGCCAGCCACCTAATCCCCTGAACAATAATATTTTGGCTATTTAATGTCGCTGAATAAATATCAGAGGGAGCTGCAGACAAAGAGGCAAGGGGTGAGCTGGGAACTGTTCATGCTAATAGGAGTCAGAACAACAACACAACAACGGAAAAAACCTGTCACCAGAGCAGAGGTGGATATTTGCAATTGAAAGGGATGCAGAGTGGAAGCTGCAGCAACTGGAGGAGACATGAATTTGCCAGATTGATAGATTCTGTCAGCACTGAGGTTCTCCCTGTGATGTTGCTCTCTGCTGTCATAGAGGGTCACTATATCCTGGGTAAAAATGGAAAACTCAACTTCCATCTTTTTAAACCGTAAACTGTTTGGGGCAAGGGCAGCCTTTTTGTCCTGGGTTTGTAGCGCCCCTAGCACAACGGGGTCCTGGTCCCTGGCTGGGGCCGCTAGGTATTATTGCAACACAAACACAGAATTCATTTATTCCTGGAATAGCCCCGTGCTAGCCCTCCAGTGCACTTCATCCTTGATCTAGCCTCCTGAGGCAGGGAGAAACTGATTCTCCATCTGGGATCATTTGATTCTGCACTTCCCCGATTTGTTTTATCAACTACTTCTATAACACCCTAGAGAAGAAATTTCCCGAGGGGGAAATTTATTCTACTTCTTGCCAGTGGGAAGAATGGGATGGCCATACAGTGGTACTGTCTCTAAAAAACCCTAACGCTATGATTCTTTTTAGTGCTTGACCTCGGAGTGTGCAGTTCAAAGGACGGTTTGCTGGGAATCTTCACCTTTCTTCCATACATGAGCTCCCAGATGCCATATAGTTCTCCCTTTCCATCCTTTTGTGTCCATGCCTTCAATGGCTTCTGTAGACTTAACACAACCATGTGGGGGGAGGGTGTGTGTTGGAGAAGTGGCCAAATATTTGACCTAGTTCTGTTGGAAAGGCTAATTCGCTTTCAGAAAGGGCTGGCCGTTTACATGGAGCACAAGAATATCCAGAGTTACAAATGGTTTGTAAACGCTCCTGCTTCAAGGTTTAAGACGTCCTCTCACTAATTGGAGCTGTGAGCAGTCTTTTCCTGTGGATAGGTTATTCCAAAATTGTCTATTGCAAGGCTGGTACGAATAGGACACGGGACTAGATGGATCTGTTCCACTCCAGCAGCCATCTGAGGGCTGTGGAATCAGCTTCCTCCAGTTGAAAGGATGGTTTTGTGGTTAAAGCACTGGACTGAAATAAGGAGATCCCAGCTCTGGTTCTGCCACAGCAGCCTCCCTGGATATCCATTTCTTTGTGCTGCGTTTCCCTGTGTGTGGAACAGGAGTAAGAATCCTTCCCTACCTTACATGGGGTGTTCAGAGGCAAATGCATTAATATTCGGGAGGTGCTAAAATACCCGCCTGGGAGGCGGAGCGGTATCCTGATTTGCAGGAGAAAGTGGGAGCGAGGGACCAGGCTCAGCCAGACATAGGATAGGATCATGAATTTAGTAAAGAGCTGTTTTACCAAATGTGGAAACTGTTACAATTTGGAGAATCAGCTGTGTGTCCTAATGGTGTATTAGCCACCTAATATACCTTGGAAAATGTTTTTATAGGCAAGGGACAGAATAAATATAGGGAAAGTGTGAAAGAAATGTTAACTGAGGTAGAAACTGCCTGCAATAAGACTGTGTTAGTAAAGTGATCAGGCAGGAAGCACAAGTGTTTGAGAAGACCGGGACCTGACAGGGACACCTGTCTGTGTAGGGGCAGGAGGAAAAATGATCTGTTTGTACAGATCAGGGAACAAAAGAAAGCAAAAAGTGAATTTCCACATTGTTCCTCTGGGCCTATTACAATAGAACTAAGGCCAGTATTTTCAAAAGCACTCAGCCCATTTGAAAATCTGGCTAGAATTGTCCCAACAGAACTGCTGAGCGCTGAGCCCTTTTTAAAAATCTCGTCCCAAATGTTAACGTCGAGGACTTGAAAATCTGCTCATGGGCTCTATTGGAAGTTTAGACCTAACAGCCTGCTCTGTCTAGGACATGCCTGGAGTCCTTACCTGAAGTGGAGTCACTTTTCTGCACAGGACATTGACTGTCACTGAAGATGAGAGAGAACCTGTGTGTGGTGAGACTATCTATCAGAGGCATTTATCTGGTCTCCATTGTCGTAGTATCTGAGCAACTCACAGTCTTTAATTAATTCATCCTTATACCACTTTGAGGTAGGGCAGTGCTATTATCCCGCCCTTGTACTGATGGGAAATGGAGGCACAGAGTGAGTTAGGGCCAGATTGTAAAGGTATTTAGGCACGTAAGGATGCACATTAATGTCTAATGGGATTTTCAAAAGCACGTAGGCCCTAAGTGAGTTCCCTAAGGTCATGCAGGAAATGAGTGGCAGATCAGGGGATTAAACTCAGGTCTGCCCAGGTTCCAGGCCAATCCTGCAACTTCTGGGCCACCCTTCCATCCAGTGCGAAGCAGACAGAGGTTACAGAACCTCTTTCACAGCTATCCCCACTGGGAGAAACCGGTGAAAACCTTTGTGTGAAATCTTGCACAAAAGCTTTTGATGTTCCCCCCCCCCCCAGTAATTTTTCATTCCTCACATTTTGCCTTTTTGGTGAAATTTGAAATGTTTATTTTTGAGTCAAAACCATGCAAAATGCAAATAACCAATTTCGAAGGGGCCTTTTGCATGGAATCGGATCTATTTTTGTCTCTGTGACTACCTTGCATAGTTCTAGTCACCATGCCTGGTTCTGAACTCCACAGCATGCTCTTCTTGTCAGCATATTTTTGGATTATTGCTCATTGTGATCCATCCTTTGCTGTATTCATTTTCATATGAGCCAAATTTTGATCTTGGGTACTGAGTCATGCATAAAGTGGATCAAATTCAAGGGGCCAGATTGTGTCTAGGCCTAACATGGCAGGAGAACTAAAGAAACCTTCCCCTACTTACTCCCACTGCAGAAGGGTCAGACACAGTAGCAGTTGCTACACTAGGGGAAGCACAGAGACTGCTCCAGTACCAAAGGACAGAAATCCTCTGAATTGCCCATTCAAAACATTTAACAAAAAATGGCTTTTTAGTAAAAGAAATGTCTGTAGGGACTGCATGTTTTTTATTACAGTTTTTTTGTGGGGGGATGTTTGTTTTGTTTAACTTTTGTTTTTTGTTTTTCCAAAAAGCTGAACGATTTCCGCCCCCCAAAATGGACGGGAACTGTTTTTTTGCAACTGAAAAGTGGGAGAATAAAAAGGGGTTTTGAATGAATTTTTTATGTTTTCATCTGCCAAAAACCAAAAATTTTTCAGCTTTTGGGAAGGTTTTGATAGAAAAATCACCAGCTTTTTGGAGAGGGAAAAAGCCAAAACTTTTTCAGGAGGAAACAACAGCTCAAGTGAGGAGAGGAGGGATGGAACTGGGGTTATGGCACCCTCTGCACTGGGTCGCAAAGCCTATGGATGGGGCCACAGAAGCACTTGCTATGCATCAGGGTTCTATGCTCCCATGGTGCATAGATCCCCATGGTGCAGTGAGATAGTACCACTGCCAGTGCCGGCTGTTATGATAATATTGTAAGGACATAGTCTGACTCACATGGAATTATGTGTGAGCACCTGAGGTCAGTTCAAAGCTACATCCATGAAATGTTACCCCAGGTATGTCTCTGTCTTCTTCGGTGATGCTAGGGAGCCTCATCACCTGCTCTCTCTCTTATATGGTCCCCATCACCATGGGTGTCTGAGCATCCCACAGTCCATCTTGCATTTATCCTTGCAGCATCCCTCTGTGGTAGGCACTACTATCTCCCAGAGGGGGGAATGAGTTACTCAGAGGTTCATTGACTTGCCTCAGGTCTTACAAGAAATGTCTGGTAGAGCAGAGAGCACTGAACCCAGGTTTCCCAACTCCCAAGCTAGCCCCTTAACCACTAGGCCATCCTACCTCTCTATCAGTCATCCCCTGCCAATAGTTTTTCTGACTCCTGAATCTTCTGATACAGAACTCAAAGGTCCTTTGTCAGTGTCACCACTGGGGGCTAGCTTTCCCCACTCATTATAACCATCCCTGCTAGGCGTTCTCCTACAGACATGTTGAGATGGACAAGGCAGGCAGAGAACCTCAGATTTACCTGGGATGTGCCCAGATGAGCCAGACTAGGCGTTGGATTCATGCAGAACAAACTCCTGACCAAATGGATGTTTTGCTTGTTATCTGCCCAGCTGCTCACCAGATGAAAATGAGAAGCCTTGCACAGCAGGTCACAAAAATCCAACATGTCCAGGAGTGAGTGTGTGCGTGCGTGTGTGTGTGTGTGTGTGTGTGTGCGTGCATACATGCACTGCAGAGCAGGCTGCCCTAAGCAAACAGGAAATATATGCTCCTGACAATGCACAGTCATCCACACAAGGAACAGCTTTAAACACTGTGCTGCCCTAGGCAACTGCCTGCATGCTGGAGACAGCTGAGTGTGTGTGTGCATTAAAGAAACCACAACAGAGAGACAGACAGATAGCACTCTCCTGCTCTTCATAACCCCTTCCCCTGGAGATACCCTCTCCTTCAGATTTAACCCTGCCGTGACTGTGCTAGAGACACCACTGCCTCTGTTTCAATGAGATGGATGCCACAGCCTCTCGTTACAGACCCACTGCTTCCTTGACTGGCTGGAAGATCTGCGTTAGTCAAACCCAAGTTCTGGGGCTTAATACAGAGCAACTCAACTAAGTTCTCTGGCCTGTGTTGTTTGGGAGATCAGACTAGATGATCTAGATCTGTTCAGGAGCTAGCCAAGAGGAGCAGCAAATGGGAGTTTTGCAAGGTAGTCCTCCAAGTGAAGGAGGAGCAGGGCCGGCTCCAGGATTTTTGCCGCCCCAAGCGGAAAAAAAAAAAGAAAAGCCGTGATCGCAATCCGTGGCAGCTCCACCACGCCACTTTCTTCTTCGGCAGCAATTCAGCGGCAGGTCCTTCTCTCCGAGAGGGACCAAGGGACCCGCCGCTGAAAAGCCGGACGTGCCGCCCCTTCCCCTTGGCCACCCCAAGCACCTGCTTGCTCACCTGGTGCCTGGAGCCGGCCCTGAGGAGGAGCGACTACGTGACCCTTGGGGTGAGTCTGTTGGTTGTTGTGGGCTTGCTTGCTTGCTGTGTGCCCATTGGATTGAAGTTTATAATGTGGACTGTTTGGGGGGCTCTGTGCTAAGCCTAGGCAAGGTTGAGAGTTTTCTAACGAGGCTCTAGCCTGCCATCCTTTGGATACCTGGACAAGGCAGCGGGGCTGACTCAGGGAGAACAGGGGTCTAAAAAGCCAGCCCCTAAGTGACCAGGAGCAGCAAACGGGAGTTTTGCGACAGCGAATGAGAGCCAAATACACCTAAAAATACTCTGCCAACTTAGGCCAATAACTCCACCCCCGCCCCCCGCCTGCAAAAAAAAAAAGATGAATGAACAAACAAGAAAGAAAAAAAAAAAAGAAAACCCTGCAAGAGTAAAAATAATGCAGGCAGCAGTCTGGCAACAGAGTGGAGGCTATCCAGTTTATTGCACTGAATGCAGCATGTCTGATGACCTGCCTCGTGGGCAGGTGGTGTATGTGTTCATTTGGTGCAAGGAGCTCATGGCCTTCAGAGACTGAGTGCACATTCCTGAGACCAGAGTAGCTGAACTGTGGAGGAACTAAGAGACACAGAGAGATACATAGACAAGACTTTCCGGAAGACAGTCAATTGGTCCCACCCCCACTCTGACAACCTCTGCGCTGCTGCAGAGGATGAAAATCTCAGGGAAGGAGAACATCAAGCTGGAGGGGAGGGAAACGATCCCATAGTTGGATCCTCTTCTTCCAGATGATGTCATGGCATCCTTTCCTACTGAGCATACCCCTTTGGGGTAATAGTAATGAGAGTTTTGATCATTAGAGACATAAATAGTTGGGTTTTGTGATGACCAGGAGAACCACATGGTGAATTGCTGCCAGGTGCAAAGGTTGCAGATCTCTCGAGACATCTAGAAAGGCTTATGTGACATAGGGAAAGGTAGGAGAGACATCCTGGGTGATAAATTTAGGCTACTAGGTAAGAGATTAAAGTCCAGGACCACCATGGTAGCATTCCAGTTCCACGCACAGGGCCAGTTAGACAGGCAGAGCTGCAGGGTCTCAATGTGTGGCAGAGACTATGGTGTTCCAAGGCAGGATTTAGGTTTATTAGGAACTGGGGAACCTTTTAGAAAAGAGGAGCCTATACAGGATGGGGGAGTCCACCTAAACCAAAGCAGAACCGACTGCTGGCATGTAAAATTACAAACGTTGCAGAGAAGTTTCTGAACTAAGGGTTGGAAGAAAACTGACGGGTGGAGGAGCATGGAGTTCAGATAGAAACATCTCTTAGAGGAGGATTCATTAGAGGGGGTATCTCTCTCCTAAAGAGGAGAGGCTAGAAGCTGATAAAGTACTGGTAGGAACTGAAGAGAAACGGTCAAACGAAAAAGTGTCCCATTCAATTACATTACCTGAAGGCAGACAACTCAATATTGACACATTTTATGAGCACTAGCAAAGAAATGCTAGAAGTCTAAATACTAAGATGGGTGAACCTGTGTGCCTGGTATTAAATGAGGATATTGATATGCTTGGCATCACAGAAATGTGGTGGAATGATGATAATCAATGGGAAACGGTAATACTAGGGTACAAAATATATAGGAATGACAGAGTAGGTCATGCTGGTGGGGGAGTGGCTCTTTCATGTGAAAGAGAGTGTAGAGTCAACTATTGTAAAAATATTAAATGAATCAAACTGTTCTATAGAATCTCTATGGGTAGAAATTCTATGCTTGAATAATAAGAGTATAGCAGTAGGAATATATAACTGATCACCTGACCATGATGGTAATTGTGAAATGTTCCGGGAGATTAGAGGGGCTACAAAAACAGAAAACCCAATAATAATGGGGGATTTTAACTATCCCCATATTGACTGGGTACAATCTCAAGATGGGATGCAGAGATAAAGTTTCTAGACACCATAAATGACAGCTTCTTGGACCAGCTAGTCCTGTAACCCACAGGGGAGAGGCAATTCCTGATTTCGTCCTAAGTGGCGTAAAAGAGTTGGCCCAAGAGGTGAATATAGCTGAACTGCTCAGCAATAATGACCATAATATAATTAAATTTAACATCTTTGGGAATGCGGGTGGGGATACCAAAGAAACCCACCACAGTAGTATTTAAGTTCAAAAAGGGGAATCTCACAACATGAGGAAAGAAGTTAAATGAAAACTAAAAGGAACAGTCAAAAGAGTGAACTGTCTGCCAGCTGCATGGAAACTTTAAAAGCATCATAATAGAGGCTCAAATTAAATGTATACCCCAAATAAAAAAGAAAAGAGCAACATCAACAGTATGAGATCCAAAAAATGCCATCATGGCTAAACGGCAGAGTAAAAGAGGCGGCTAGAGACAAAAAGACATCCTTTAAAAATTGGAAGTCCAATCCTACTGAGGAAAGTAGAAAGGAGCATAAACTCTGGAAATTCAAGTGTAAAAGTATAATTTGACAGGCCAAAACAGAATTTCATAGAATCATAGAATATCAGGAGGTCATCTAGTCCAACCCTCTGCTCAAAGCAGGATCAATTCCCAACTAAATCATCGCAGCCAGGGCTTTGACAAGCCTGATCTTAAAAACCTCTAAGGAAGGAGATTCCACCACCTCCCTAGGTAACCCATTCCAGTGCTTCACCACCCTCCTAGTGAAAAAGTTTTTCCTAATATCCAACATAAACCGCTCTGTAAAGGTGTGAGACTTACCCCTGCGGCACCTCCTGCTGGTCGTCTCAGGAAATTAGCTCTTTCAGCCTCCGGAGCACCCTCTGCAGGCCGGTGTCCCACCTGTAGCTGGCCCCGTGTCCCTCCCCAAACCCGGTGCCCCTTAACCCTGGGGCTGCCCCCTGGCAATACCCCCACCAGTCTCTATGGATCTCCCCTCTCTGGGAAACCCCACCAATGTGCTAATCTCCACTGAAGAGCAACTAACAAAAGACATAAAAACTAACAGCAATTTTTTTTTTAAGTACATCAGAGGCAGGAAGTCTGTCAAACAATCGGTGGGGCCACTCGACGATCGAGGTGCTAAAAGAATACTCAGGGAAGACAAGGCCATTGCAGAGAAGCTAAATGAATTCCTTGCATCAGTCTTCATTGCAGAGGAGGTGAGGAAGATTCCCACACACCTGAGCCATTCTTTCTACGTGACAAATCTGAGGAACGGTCCCAGATTGAGATGTCAATACAGCAGGTTTTGGAATGAATTTATAAATTAAACAGTAGTAAGTCACCAGGAGTAAATGGTACTCACCCAAGAGTTCTGAAGGAATTCAAATATGAAATTGCAGAACTCCTTACTGTTAAATGTAACATATCACATAAATCAGCATCTATACCAGATGACTGGAGGATACCTAACCTAATACCAATTTTTTTTAAAGGGATCCAGAGGCGATCCTGGCAATTACAGGCCAATAAGTCTAACTTCAGTACCTTGCAAATTGGTTGAATCAATAGTAAAGAACAGAATTATCAGACACAAAGATGAACACAATACACCTCTACCCCGATATAACGCGACCAGATATAACACGAATTCGGATATAACGCGGTAAAGCAGTGCTCCGGGGGGGTGGGGCTGCGCACTCCGGCGGATCAAAGCAAGTTCGATATAACGCGGTAAGATTTTTTGGCTCCCGAGGACAGCGTTATATCGGGGTAGAGGTGTATGTTGGGGAAGAGTCAACATGGCTTTTGTAAAAGGAAATCGTGCCTCACCAGTCTATTAGAATTCTTTGAGCGGGTCAACAAACATGTGGGCAAGGATGATCCAACGTATATAGTGTACTTGGACTTTCAGAGAGCTTTTGACAAGGTCCCTGACCAATGGTTTTTCAGCAAAGTAAGCTGGCAAGGGATAAGAGAGAAGGTCCACTCAGGATCAGTAACAGGCTAAAAGACAGGAAACAAAGAATAGAAATAAACAGTCAGTTTCCACAGTAGACAGAGGTAAATAGCAGGTTCCCCTAAGGATCTGTACTGGGACCAGTGCAGTTCAACATATTCATAAATGATCTGGAAAAAGGGGTAAACAATGAGGTGGCAAAGTTTGCAGATGATACAAAATCACTCATGATAGTTTAGTCCAAAACTGACTGCAGAGAGTTACAAAGGGATCTCACAAAACTGGGGTAACTGGACAACAAAATGGCTGATGAAATTCAGTGTTGATAAATTAGGGTGGCCAGACAGCAAGTGTGAAAAATCAGGACGGGGGTGGGGGATAATAGGAGCCTATATAAGAAAAAGACCCCAAAATCGGGACTGTCCCTATAAAATTGGGACATCTGGTCACCCTATGATAAATGCAAAGTAATACACATTGGAAAACATAAAACAAAAAAGTGGGATCTAAATTAGCTGTTACCATTCAAGAAGGAGATTTTTGGAGTCATTGTGGATAGTTCTCTGAAAACATCTCAATGTGCAGTGGCGGTCCAAAAAGTGAACAGAATGTTAGGAACCATTAGGAAAGAGAGACATAATAAGACTAAAAATATAATAACACCACTATAGAAACCCGTGGTACAACCACACCTTGAATACCATGTGCAGTTTTGGTTTCCCCATCTCAAAAAAGATAAATTAGAATTGGAAAAAGTACAGAGAAGAGCAACAAAAATGATTTGGCGTATGGAACAGCTTCCATGTGAGGAGAGATTAAAAAGACTGGGGCTGTTCAACTTAGAAAGAGATGACTAGGGGGATATGATAGAGGTCTATAAAATCTGCATGTGGAGAAAGTGTTGTTTTCTCCTTCACATGGCACACGAACCAGAGGTCACCCAATGAAATTAATAGGCAGAAGGTTTAAAACAAACATAAGGAAGTACTTCTTCACACAAAGCACAGGCAACCTGTGGAACTGGTTGACAGGGGATGTTGTAAAGGCCAAAAATATAACTGGATGAAAAAAAGAACTAGATAATTCCATGGAGGATAGGTTCATCAATGGCTGTTAGTCAAGATGGTCAGGGGCACAACCCCATATTCTGGGTGTCCCTAAGCCTCTGACTGCCAGATGCTGGGACTGGACAACAGGGAATGGATCACTTGATAAATTGCCCTGTTCTGTTCATTCCCTATGAAGCATCTGGCACTAGCCACTGTTAGAGACAAGGTACTAGGGTAAATGGACCATTGGTCTGACCCAGTATGACAATTCTTATGTTCTTCTCTGATGATCCCTTCTGGCCTTAAAATGTATGAATTTTATGGAGGGTACCTAAGAGTTGGCGGGGCGGGGGGGGGGGGGAATTCGTCCAGATACACAACGCTGACTCTAGCTGTCTTACATCAAGCTGAGCCTTAAACTAGAAAAAGGCCACTAGAGAGAGAGAGAAACAGGGTGGAAGGAGGAGAAGTTAAAGTCACTGCCTCGCAGATTCCAGCCCCTCAGGTCCCTCAGGAATCATAATCATAAACAGCCTCTTCAAAAACTACGACTCTTCTGTTCCTTTCTGTCAGTTCCTCCCCACCCCCCGTTTCCTTCTGTCTTCACAAGCAGCTGAAAAAAATAAATATTTAATGACCCACTTCAATATTTTAATGTAGGTTTCTTGGTTAAAATGCCACCGATCTCTGTGTGAAAGGGAGAAAATAACATTACTGCTGTGATGAGAGTCTTAGAGAGAGGGAACTTGGAGAGGGGGTAAACCATGGAGCTGGGGGAATGGGGGAGAGGGAGTGTGGGAGGAGAGGAGAGGGGAAAAGCAGTGAGGAGAGGCTACAAAAGTTAGAGCAAGATCCTCAGCGAGTGTAATCACCATCAGTCAATTGACTTGGATGCTGATTTACGTCGACTGGGGAATCTGGCTCATACACTCCCTCCATGATTGTAGATGAGTGTGAAGACTTGAGAGCTTCTCTATATCCTTGACTGGGCCTTTATAGAAAACAAAGCAGATATTTCCTCTCTCCTACCCAGTTCATCCACCCTATGGTTTACAATGAACCTGGTTCATGCTGGGACATGATTTTGGGAGTGAAGGGAGGGCTGAGTGGATATTTGTTCAATGCAGGCAAGACCAATAAAGCTCGTCATGTATGGACTTTGGCACCTTGATTTCAGGAATTCCCACCTTGTCAGGCTCACCCCAATGGGCACATAACAATGTTCAGTTTCCACTGTGCCATGGCAGGTAGTATTCAGTTTCCAATGTGTCATACCATTCAAAGTTAGGGTGACCAGATAGCAAGTGTGAAAAGTTGGGACAGAGGGTGGGGGGTTAATAGGAGCCTATATAAGAAAAAGCACCAAATATGGGGACTGTCCTTATAAAATCGGGACATCTGGTCGCCCTATTCAATGTTCAATTTCAAATGGGTCATGCCCTGCATTTCTGTAGCTGGGCCAGGGGCAATACATCAAATAATGTTACTTATGTGAATACCTGCCCCCCTGTTCTTCTTGCAAGGCAGAGAGATGGACACAGGATAGCGAAACTGGAATAATACAGTCAGAATCCCCTGTGCAGAGAGACAACCTGGGAGAAAAATGTTAGACTAGTATCCAGCATGAATATTCTCTCTCCATCTCTCTGTCTCTCTCTCCTCTGTCTGATCTCAGCCGGAGTCTCCAGCCAACATAATTCTTTGTGAGTTACTTTCGTTACTAAAACCTTTCACCCCATGAAGACGTTCTATTTAATTAGTAGAAGTTCAGGGTTTTTTTGTCACCGACAGTGCCCCATACATCATCACATCTGGAGAGTCATTTAGTTATAGAATTAATCAGGGTGGCTAATGGCTGAATAGAGACGGAGCCTGCTGTGCTCTTTCCCACATCTCTGCCCCAGACGTGAGTCCCCTTCTCAAGAAATGAAAACCCAAAGGGCATCTTGGCATCGTGAGATGAGGTGCTGCACTGGCATGTGACATGGGCGCTTTGGCACGACTGCAGCTGAGAAAGGGTGATTGGACAGGGAAGGGAATCTTTCGATAGAAGACAATAAACTACAGTCCATTCCTCTTGGACACACTAGGCTTTCTGTATGGCAGAGGTTCTCAACCTGAGGGGCTATGAACAGGTGTCAGGGGGTTGTAATTACCATGCCATTCCCATCTTGTTAAATAGGAGGGATCCTGGCTAGGTAGAAGGAAGTTAGTGGCAAGTCTTCGTGTGGAAAAGGTTGAGAACCCAATGCTCTGTCTGTCCCTGGTGAATCCAACTCAGCACTAGAGTCTCAAACCAACAGAAGGGTCAGTCTGCTCACATTCAGGTTAATAATAATCTACACTAGCTTTCCTTACGTGGAATAGAATTTGGTTCATATCCTGAAAGAATTAACTCTGGGTCTTGTTTCATGGGGAAGAGAACAAGTTGATTTGTGATTTTATTTTCTTCAGGAAAACTCAGCTCCGATGCATCAACTACAGTTTTCCACAAGGTTCCCCCCCTCCCCTCCTATTTCTAGCTGGGTGGGCTGGCACAAGAAAACCAAATGACTTGCTTGGGTTCACACAGTCGTTCTGCAAGCTTTAGAAGTCAGGTTCTTCCTGGCTGTGCTTTATTTGTATTACCCATTAGACCACATCCTTAGAATGGAATCTGGGCCTGTCTCCTGGGCAGGTTGAGTCCATCTCTGGTTGCATGTAGGTAGATAAGGTTGTATGAAGTTCTAATGAGTTGGCTGGCTGCTTTTCAGGATTCCTTGTGCAGGTGTGGTGGATTGACTGTCTTTCACTAGGAGAAAGACATTCTCCCAATATGCCTGTTTTATTTATGGATAGGAACATAAAATAATCACAGACAAAACAGCTGGATCCAAGTAGCTTTAGGTCAAATTGGGAACTGTTCATAATACTTAGAAGCAAATCATTTGAAAATGGCTTCCTATTATCAGATATCCTATTATCAGATATCATATCCCCCTCCCCGTCCCCCTACAACACACACCCACCCACAAATACCCATTCTTCCCATGGTACAGATATTATAGAGTTCAGGACCCGGCAGATGGAGGGTTGCCAAAAGAATTGAGTTTGCATGGCCAAAGATATGTCTCCCAGTTTCTTATTTTCTCCCAAGTAGCCCTCTTAAACACAGACACCCCTGGAGTGGCTTACATAACTCACAACATTCCTTTAGTCTCTAAGGTGCCACAAGTACTCCTGTTCTATTTGCAGATACAGACTAACACAGCTGATACTCTGAAACGAAAGCTTATGCTCAAATAAATTTGTTAGTCTCTAAGGTGCCACAAGTACTAACATTCCCTCTGTAACTGCCCACTTCTAGCTCTGCCCCCATGCTCCTATCTAGTCCGATTAAGTAAGTGAATTAACAATTGGAAGATGATTTCTCAGCCACTTCCCCTCAGGGCATGACTCCCGCCCAGCAAAAGTCACAGACACTGAGGCCTTGTCCCTAGAATGAAGTTTATAGTCTAGTAAAGGGATCAGCAACCTTTGGCATGCAGCCCGTCAGGGAAATCCACTGGTGGGCCGGAACGGTTTGTTTACCTGCAGCGTCTGTAGGTTTGGCCGATCACAGCTTCCACTGGCCGGGGTTCACCGTTCCAGGCCAATGGCAGCTGTGGGAAGCAGCGTGGGCCAAGGGATGTGCTGGCCGCTGCTTCCCGCAGCCCCCATTGGCCTGGAACAGTGAACCGTGGCCAATGGGAGCTGTGATTGGCCGAACCTGTGAACGCTGCTGGTAAACAAACCATCCCGGCCCGCCAGCAGATTTCCCTGATGGGCTGTGTGCTAAAGGTTGCCGATCCCTGGCTCTAGTAAATGTTTCTGTCTCTGGTAACCAATAGGATTGTTTTGTGTGTGTAAATGGAGGTTGGTGTCGAGAATGGGGCCTCATTCCTCCAACCTGAGTTTGCTCCCTCATATGCAGAAGTTATCCACCACTGTTTGATGCTATTCCCAGCCAGTCTTCCCCAGCAGCCCATTATTGGCAGGTGTTGGGAAGCTCCATAGTATGCTCCCAAATAATGAGGACTTTCAGGCATGAGCGAGGTATACCTTGACATGGCATTATAGGAAATGGGTGCATCACTGGCATTATGTCACTGACCCACAGCTGGATGTACCATTGGTATTGTGGTAATCCTTCCTGGGTAGGTGCTAGGAGCTCATATTTAAGATTGCTGGGTAATAAGCACAATGACAGGTAGCATTACTGGATGCGCAGTGCTGATTGAGGCAGAAGGATGAGACACTATCGATCCAGGATTATGGTGGTGTAAAGATGCCATCATGCTGTTTGTTTTGTGTGTGATGTTCAGCAAATGAACTCATTTATAAATGGGATTAATGTGATCTAGAGAACAGAGGGTCGGGAATGGAAAGCAGCATCCCAAACTGCAGAAACCAGAGACTGGATTAGTGTATTTTAAAAAAAGCCAAAGGAAAATGTAAACCCCCTAAGTGAAAGAACCACAGTAAGCACAGCTGAATTCTATCACACTGAAAAAAGAGGAGTGTTCTCATCCAAAGAGCTGTTTTATCTGCACTTGTATGCCTTTGTGCCTATTCTCTTGGGTGCAAATATGCTGCATCCTGGTGCCAATTTGGACTCGTGTAAATGGAGGAATGCTTCGGCAACGGAGACAACGCTGAGCTCTTTTGCACTCTAGCACGGCTTGCATCCTAATGCTCGGGCCGCGTCAGTCGGGTCTGGAACTTGTGCCGCGTGAGCTGCCTCACAGCAGTGTACAGTCGATGTCTGGAGCTCCTGACAGCATGAGCTTTCTCACAGCAAATAATCTATAGGCTGAAATTTGACAGTCCAGGCAATATTTATGTATGGAGCTGGTCGGAACACTTCAAAGCTGTCAAAATCCAAATGAAAAACGGGTGGATTTTTTTTTTTTTTACCAGTTCCACTATTAATAAGAAAAAAACACGAGTTAAAAAACAGGATAGATTCACAGCGAAAAACCTGTGTGGCAACTGCCACTTGTAATGAATACATCAGCCAGCTCTTGTGGTGATCTTCCTGAAAGGGTTGCCCTTTCAGAGCAAACCAGGATCCCAGCTCTGTGAACTCCCTTGCACAAGTGCTTCCTGCCTGCTAGCCATGGCTCCAGCCATGTAAGCCTCCTCAGAGCAGTGTGAGTTTCTTCACTAGTGCCCGAAGTGTGCCAGCCAAGATTTCATGTAGGATGAACATCTCCGCAGCAGCGGCATGCAGTCCATATGCCAGACCTAGCCGGGTGAGCCCTCACAAAGGAATATTGCCAGATTTCGAAGAACACGGAGTGGTCTGGTGGATAAAGCATTAGGCTATGTAGCAGGAGACTGGAGCTGTAGTCCCAGCTCTGACACTAGGTTGCTGTGTAGACAAGCTGCTTTACCTCTCTGTGCTTTTGTTACCCATCCCACCCTTTGTCTATTTAGATTGTAAGCTCTTTAGGGCAGGGACTTTCTCTTAGTACCGTGGTTCTCAAACTTTTGTACTGATGACCCCTTTCAAACAGCAAGCCACTGAGTGCGATACGCCCCTTATAAATTAAAAACATTTTTATATATTTAACACTATTATAAATGCTGGATGCAAAACGGGGTTTGGGGTGGAGGGTGACAGTTTGTGACCCCCCCCCCCCCCGTAATAACCTCGCGACCCCCTGAGGGGTCCCAACCCCCAGTTTGAGAACCCCTGTCTTAGTATATGCTTGTACCATGCTTAGCACAATGGAGCCTTACTCTCAGTTGAGATCTCTAGACTCCTCTGTAACACACATAATGAAAGCTTACACTTTTTGTCCCTCCTACTCTTGTTATTTCCAGCGAAGATGAGCCTGTAAGTAAGCTGGCGTTTCTAAGAAGTTTGAAAAACAAAATGCACTTCAGTCGTGTTTTCCCAAGAGCTGAACTTCACACTATCAGAATAGACAGGCAAACACGGGGAACACACGCCGCAAATTAAGACCCAGAAAGCAAAGCAAAGTGGGTGCTGGTGAAATTTTCCCAGAAAAGAAAGAGAAATCTGGAAGAACTCACTGAAAAGGTCAGTTAAGCCAAAGAAGCACTGGCAGAGGATGGAGCCAGGAGGAAAGGTTTCTCTCCTCCCTGTCAAACAAACATATGTATTTAACTTGTGCCGCAGAGAATCAGCTTGCCATAATTTTTTCCAGACTCATGGTTGTCACTGGCCTCCTTCACACAGAACGTGGAAATTGAGCAACTCCCCTCCATTTGCTGCATTGTCTGTTTGGTACCATAATTTAGACAACATATGGCACCTGAGCTCGCCACTGGAGCATAAATGGGTCAAGGTGCACCAGGGTCAGCGGGAGAGGTTGAGGAAGATGGTTTGGTTGTCCCTTCTAGCCATAAACTCTGTGACTAAGCCTTGGACTGCGCAGCGATGAGTGTGGTATAAAGGCCAGATGGATGGAAGCCTGAAGGGATCGTGGGGGGTGGCTAGTGGCTAACGCCTAGTCAGCTATTTGCTGTGAACAAGTTATTTGGCAAATTTAACCCCCTTTTTGGACTTTGATTTTTACAAATCTGGTCATTATTCTGAATTATTTGGCAGGTGGTTTATACAAGCACAGCCCAGCCTGCTGGCCACTCACAAAACACTCACTGTGACCCTGAGAAGTATTAGATTGGCCACCAAAGTCAGGTGACGTTATTTCTAGTCCCTGGTTGGGTGACTCCCAAGCCCACCCAGAGCTTTCAAGCTGGCTGTGCTGGCTGTATACCAACAGGGGAATCCCATATATCACAGGAATCCCTCATTGCCCTGTTAGCCAGCTCTCCACCCCATTTAGGCCAACCAGGCAGCGCAAAGGGATTGGAGCTGGGGCCAGCGTCTTGCCTTCGGTGTGGGGTTTTAAACCTTGAGCTACCAATGACACACAATAAACCCACAGAGATGGGATGTGAGGAAAGCAAAGGTGAACCTTCCTGTCCTCTGGCTCTCTCAGGATGCCTGTCTTTCCCAAGCAAATGTCTCCCTGCGCGCCATGCTTCCACCTACACTCGCCCTGCTGGGTTTCACCCCTCCCCATTCCCAATGTTTTCAATTATTATTTGTTCCCAGTCCAAACAAACAATTCTTTATATTTATTTTTCTTCCCTTCATAATGCTTTGGAAAGCACACAAAAAAAAAGCCATCTTAATTATACATAAGCAACCAAGCAACACAAAGGAGCCGTTAACATAATCAACAGAAAGCGCTAATTCTAACAATCCTTCCCAGGGCCTCATGTGGCGTGTAATGTGCGAACAGCCCGTTATCTCCGGGTGCTCAGGAAAAGGGAGTTGCCTCTCCAAGTCTCCTACCTCCCAGCCCTCTGCCCCTCTGCACCTCCCTGGATTTCGCCACAGTATCCTAAACCCATAGCTAACATCTCCCCTCCTTGCAGCCTCCCCCGGCTCTTCTTCTGGTCCCTCTCTCTGTGTCTCTCAGGGCATCTGCGGGATGACACGACGCTTCCAGTTGAACGGGCATTGCCTGCCAGTTGGCGGGTGGAGACGGCGGACTGGATGGGGGCAGAGAGAAGGTTGAACTGTTGCCATTGGAGATGGCAACAGATGCTTCCTGATGGAGGCTGAGCTGGCTAATTCAGGGCTTTGTGGTTTGAGACAGAATCCCAATTATTTCCAATTAGGAGATTGTAGCGACAGCTGCTCCGAACGGGGGTCTCCACTAACTGCTGTGGAACCTGCCTCATTTAACTGGGTTCAGCTACCTGTGTTTCTGGCTTGAGGCTGTCAAAGATATCCTCCCTTCCCCCTCCGCCCACCACCGCACTCCCACCCCGTGCGTGTCCACCCCTCACAGAGCAAATCTTCCTCCCTCACCCACAAAGTCACTCCTCACAAGGGACTTGGCAGGAGCAGCCTTATCTCTCCCCAACCAAGCCCTTCATTTTTCCCTTTCTATCTCCAGCATTAAATATTCCTGTTGCACTGCCCAAAACAGCCTCCCCCACAACCTCTGCCTGCCTTGTGATGTATGGGGCTTTGTTTTTTTGGTTTTTGTTTGTTTTTTTTTCGCCTGGAGCTGGCCCAGTCTGCCAAAAACTCGAAGCAGAGGACAATCTGTTTTCTTTTGCCTTGGCAAAACTCATCCCAGAAGGAGTTATTTTAGGAAATTGGGGCCGGAGAAGGGGAGCAAAGAAATCTTAGTTTAGTGTTACCGAAGTTGCTTGGGAAGATCCGGGATTCGTTCTTCACCATTCCCCACCTGTCCGTCACTCTTGTACCACATTATTATACAGCTGTTATCCAGACCACAAAGATCACGGCAGCATATGGGTCCATTATCAGCCCCTCAGCTAAGGAAAGCTGGAGAAATGACCCAAAGAAAGAAGGGGAAGGGTGGCAGACAAGTACCAGCTGATGCTCAGTGGATTATTATTTTTTTTTTAACTTGTAACCACAGATCACTGGAAAATAGAAAACTAGGAATAAAAAAATAGGGAAATCCTGGCAAGACGATCTGAGTAAAGGTTTCATATATGGTTTTAATAAATGAAATGTTTTTCTGGTAAAAACTCATCAGGTATAAAGAAGCCAACCGGAAAACTCATGGATAAGGCAGGGAGCATGTCTCAGGGGTCCGTGGGAATCGCCCAACGCATTGGTGCTTTTCTCTTGAGATTTCTACACTGCTATTGGAATCCCTAGAGTGCGAGTCTTTCCTTAGCTCACTGTTCCCTTCGTACCGTGCTCGAGAGAGAACAGAGGGAAGGCGTTCACTGTGGGCAACATGATTCGAGAAATATTGCCATGAGCAACAGAGGTCCACGTGACTCACAAGCGAGTGAGATGCAAATGTGATTCTGATTGGGGTCACCTGTCCAGTGCATTTGGCCAAATCCAGCTTTGTGTTGCTCCATTGGCTTCAGGTGGCCCTATACCAGGCTTCAATTTTGCCTATGGGGTTGATACAATTTATGTAAGGACCAGTCATGGTGTCTTCCTCCATCACGGCAAATCCATAATGGAGGCAGTCATAAAAGAGCTATTTTGCTCCCTGAGTACAAGGCCATGGGCCCTCTCTAGAAGCCCTGGTAAGCTCTCCACACTCTAAAAAGGGATACTTCTGAGTATTCTGGGAAAATGGCCTCACCTCTGTGTGCTCTGGGAAGGAGACCACGCTGCAGCTTTGTACCAGTGTAGTAAGGGATGCAGTGAGTATGAACCTCTGGAATAATTAATTATGCCTTGTGTGGATTTAGGTTTAAATTCTCTGCTGGAATGAACTTCAGAATTATGCCAGTAGAGTTTGGCCCATGATGTTCTCCTCCACCACCACACAGTGGAGATCCTCATCCTCCCACTGAGTGGTTTATGGCCTTCATCATTCAGTCTATCGTACTTTTAGTGGTTTACTGTCAGTTTTAATATTTCGTTTTCAGCTCCAAGTGAAAGGGAAGCAGTTTGTTGGTGAAACAATCTGGACCTGAATCAAATCCCTTGCTGCTCCTTCTTTTAGTTTAATAAACTGGTAACCATTCCACCCGATTTATTTACAATTTCCAAATCATGGACCAGTTCCTCTGATGATGCCAACTGGCACAGGGCATCATTCCAATAGACATCAGTTGAAGAAGGTCTGTCCCTAGATCCTAATTTATCTACACAAAAGGAAAGACTGAAAGGTGTAGACATAAATATATAAATTAGCTGGGGATTGCAAAAATAATCCAACAAAAATGTTGTTCCTGAAACAACTGAAAGTTGTTAAGTAACAACGGTGCACGCCCCCTACCACATCATGTACAAAACCAAATGCTTCAAAAGGCAGGAAATGAACAAGTAAGGATGGCATAAATCTTTGATTGCCTACATAATAATCATAAAGGGTGAAATCCTGCCCCCCCTGAAATCAGTGGCCAAGCTCTCATTGACTTCAGGTGAGCCAGAACTTCACCCAAGTGCAAAGAAATACCTATTTTATCACAACTCAATAACCTTAACTCTGACCCAGAATAAATACTGTTCTTTTATCAGTAATCTCAAAATATGAACTCAACACAAAACCCTGAACAATGCACATATATGCAGATCAATGGCACATACTGATGCAAGTATGCTTATATAAATACATATTTTACCACAGATAATTTGCACTCTTTTCCTATTAAATATACAGCATTATTTTAAAGTAGCAGCACTTAACAGTACTTGAAGTAACTGATATTCTTTACTTCACAGTATTCCTTGAAAGAAAATATTACACACCAAACCACAATAAAAAAAATGATACATAAGAGGGGGAAAAAGCCCCAAACACAATAATCCCTGAGTTAAACTGAAGGCTGTTTTGCTGAAATAAAATGTGCATTTCTTTGTACTTGGTTTACAAATATATATTTATTACTTGGACAATGCACGGTTTCTGAAGTCCATAATCATTCATTTGCTTGCTTTAAAGTGTGAGGCGTTTGCAAATGATGTGATAGGTAAGTACATTGTTGTCACTTAGCAACCTTAACAGGTTTCTGAAGGGAAGTTGTTTGTTTCTGTAATAAATGAGACTCTCAGATACCATGGTGATGAGCTTAGGAGACAGTGCATGCCTAGGCAGAGCCCTGTCTCGATAAATATTCTATTGTTCAGATGTACAGCACCTCCACAAGCATGGGGTCACTCTTCTCCCCTGTCTACCAGCGCTAAATCCCTGTGAAATTAAAGGAAAGACTCTTGCTGACTTCAGTGGGTTTTGGATTCAGCTCCTATGTGCCTTCCTCTCTGCCTGCCCTAGAAACGCCTGACTCCTCTGGGCCCAGACATGCCCTCTGGCTCTGATCCAGCCCCATTCATGATACTTAATCCCTTGATCCCCGGTCATGATGCTTAATCCCTTGATACCCTGGAACTGCCCTTGATGGGTGCGATCGTGTGCCCCCCACTTTAGCTCCTTTGTGCCATTCAGTGATATAAAGCTGGCTATCCCAGCTGGTGGCAGATGTCCTGCCAAGGGGAATAGTCCTGTGGTTTAGAGCCTCCTTAACATTTCCTGTGACAGTCTCCCCCTTCCCCCACCAATCTGGACCCCAGCACAGGGAGACGTGATTGGGGAAAAAAATTGGTCATGGTTGGGGCCACTCTGAACCCAGCCATTTGTGGCTTCCAGAATGGTCCTTCGGGGCCCTACATGGCCGGGAGTAAGTTAGAACAACCCTCAGGCTGGTGTAATGCTCAAGGGAACCACACAACTTCAGGATCAGGTGTTAAATTGGCTTAAAATTGCCTCTCCCCCCATTCTCAAAACTTCTGCACTGGGCAGGGTAGAGTTCTAATGAAGCTCAGGGTACAGTCTGCAACTTCAGCTTGATCCCCCCCAGAAACTCACCCGACGCCCCCGATCTCTCCGCTCTCTGCCCCGCATTGCTCATTCTCTCGCTTTCAGTGACTCCTGACTTCACACTTCAGCTTTAACAGCTGCTGCTGCTTCTCCTTGGGTTTAAATTATGTTTTAAATAAGGGTGAGCCATGTAAGCATCCTTTTGGTTTTTAGAAATCACATCCATATTCATAACCCACAAATCATGTTTGATAAATCAGAATTCATTGTGAAACGTATTAACCCCTTGTGTTGTCCCAGTTTTGAATCTCATAGGAATAGCAATGACATATGGCAACGTAAAGGGGCTGAACTCAGCTGTCTCATGGTGGCTAATGGAGTCAGTACTTTTGTTTGGCAGGGGATTGCCTGTGTTTCGGAATCTAAACTCTAATTTAAAAGTATAATTAAGCCCTGGCACTTAGGGAGGTGAAAGTGACCTTCAGAATGCAAGCAGTGATGCCTGTCTGAGTCTGCAGACATCCTGGAATAATAGCTCTGAGAGGTGTGTACTGCCCCTAGGCATAGAATCATAGAATATCAGGGTTGGAAGGGACCTCAGGAGGTCATCTAGTCCAACCCCCTGCTCAAAGCAGGACCAATCCCCAACTAAATCATCCCAGCCAGGGCTTTGTCAAGCCGGGTCTTAAAAACCTCTAAGGAAGGCAGATTCCACCACCTCCCTAGGTAACCCATTCCAGTGCTTCACCACCCTAGTGAAAAAGTTTTTTCCTAATATCCAACCTAAACCTCCCCCGCTGCAATTTGAGATCGTAAGGGGGAAGTTTAGATCTCAGTGGGGGAATAGCTTTGAAACCTTATGATGATCTTTTATATGTCGGTTTGAGCATTGGCCTGCTAAACCCAGGGTTGTGAGTTCAATCCTTGAGGGGGCCACTTACGGATCTGGGGCTAAATCAGTACTTGGTCCTGCCAGTGAAGGCAGGGGGCTGGACTCGATGACCTTTCAAGGTCCCTTCCAGTTCTAGGAGATAGGATATCTCCATTAATTTAGGTCAACATTCTTAACTCTTTCACTGCTGTTCAAAGTGTGCAAGAAAAAAGGGGGATGATTGTGGGTAACAGTTATTTCACCTCTTTCACAGATGGGCGAAAGGAAGCATGAAGAATTTTATTGACAGGGGCAGAAGCAGGAATGTAACCCAGGAGTGGATGGCAGGCCTGCCTAATCCACAGACACTTCACCCACCATTGAAATGCAGCCCCCTCTGGAGTGTTGAGGATTCCAAATAACAGAGAAGGGAGAGGAGACAGATAAGGGAAGGGGTAAAGATTCCTTGAGCACCGGACAGTGGGCCAGATCCTTTGGGTGATGTAAATTGGCATGGCTCCATTCAACTCAATGTACCTACTCTGACTTATACCTGCTGAGAATCTGGATGCACATGTTCTTCCAAAGAAATACAGCTCCTGTGCCCTGCAACAGCTTCTGAGCTTCCTGCACTTAATAATTCAGTGGTGAACTTTAGAGCTGAGCGCGGGTTGAGAAATAACTTGCCGACTTGGTAGGTATAAAATCTCCATCTCTGGCGCCGTCTCCCACCCACCCCCTTACAATCTAAACATTCGCTCTTATTATTCACTGGAGCGAAGGGGGGGAGGGGGGAGTAATTTCCTCTCCTTAGGATGCTTATTGTTTTTTTCTGCTCCCACTGGTCTGAGGTCTCTGTCGTTTTACATGATATTTTATAATAGGAACTGTTCTCCCAGGCACCAGTGAGTTTATCTGCAGAGATATGCGGAGCCTGAAGATTTAAATTTACACCTCCTAGATGCAGCTGTAATTGGGATTCCCGGGAGAGGAAAGCCCTGACAAGTGACACAAATAAACCCTGCCAGGCCCCCTCCAAGACCTGCAGCATCAGAAACCCCTGGAGGAAACCCGTGACCAAATTACTCTTAAACAAATGCTTCTGCCATAACTAAGGATGTAGCTGCCAAACGGCTGCAGCACATTTATCGGGTTTATTTCCAACCGTTCCCTGCCAGGGAGCTGCAGCGCTGGAGAAATGGAGCTGGGAGAAGCTGGGGATCTAATCACATCCTGTTACTGGAATATTTAATTAATTTATTTATTTAGGCCTCATCTGCACACCCAAGTTGTACCGCTTTAGAGATACTGGTATAGTTAAAGGATGACAACTCGGCTACTGTGGATGCAGTTATAGCAGTCGATGATGACGATGATTTTTTTTATTATTATATTTAATGTATTTGCCTTACTGTAGCACATACGAGCCCTAGTCATGGCCCTGGACCTCATGATACTAAGTGCTGAATGAATACAGAATAAAAAGACAGCCCCCATCCAACGTGCTTGCAATAGCTGGGCATGTACCCCGATAGATTATTTCCAGACAAGAATAACCAATATTGCTATTAGGCACATTTATACTAGTATAACTGAGTCCACATTAGGCATTGTACTGGCTAAATTGACACCCCTAACTGACGTACCAGTCCAGCAGCTGTGTGGAGACCACAGCTTATAGAAACATTGAATGTTTCTTTCTCACTGAGCTGCGTTAGTGCACTTATAAGTTACTGAGCTCCATGCAGGAATCACTGGGTGAAATTGCCTGACTTGGGTTTTGTAGGCGGGCAGACTCGATGATCACAGTGGTTCCTTCTGGCTTTCAAATCCAGGAATGCGTACATAGAATATAGTTTAAATAGTACCTAGAACGCTGCTGTTTCAGATAGCATCATTACATAGACCTGAACAGAGCTGGTAGACTAAATTCAGCTCTGGTGTAAGCCCTGTAATAGCCTTCTCCTGATAGTATTCCCTAGTATCCTGATAGCTTGGTGATATCTTGATATTTTAAAGAAGATTCTTAGAGGAAATCAGCTATAGAGTTGACGGATCAAAATTCAGCTCTGAACTGATGGATCAGTTTCAGTCCTTTAGGCCTCTGTCCTTTAGGTGTGGTGGTAGAGGTCTGTGCTTTAGGGCTAAAGGTCCTGGATCTAGTCCCCAGTGATGATCCATCTATGGGGTCATTATATTGATCCACTGTACTTCCACTGGGTTACCCACACACAGGACCATTCCTTTGAGCTGCCGAGCACCCTCAGATCCTATTAAACTGCAATTACTCAGCACCATTAGTCATCTCTGCAGGTGGCAAGAATTCCAGGCTCAGAACCGGCCCTGTGTATGTTTCCCCTTGCTTACGAAGACAAGAAGTTGATTTGTTTGTGTGAGAAAATGTTCCTTCTAATCTCAATGAATTAGTCATCTCTCCCTCACTCATCTCTCTCTGTATTTTTGGTTAGAGAGACTGAAAAATCTTAATATATCAATGACATTTATAACACACGTTAATATTATAAAACGTCAGCCCTCTATGTGCAAAAATGAATACTGATGTGATGGGAGCGTTTTATTATGCCAATGACTTTTATTATAAAAATGATCATACTGTGTCATCTTTTTTTCCCCAAATAAAAAAAATAAAGCCACCCCACCATTTATCTCAAGGTTACTGAACTGCTACCTGGTTAATTTATTCCACAGGGCTATCTTTTACAAAGTTTTGTGATGGATTTTCGTGCTTTTATGGTAAATGTCTCTAGTCTCAGGTACTGATTACTGTTATTATTTACTTATTTGTTTATTTAGGGCTCCTTTCTGTGCAGTGCTCAGGGGAGTAGAGATGCATTATGTCAAGTATCAGGGGGTAGCCGTGTTAGTCTGTATCTACAAAAACAACAAGGAGTCTGGTGGCACCTTAAAG
>NC_048314.1:11382766-11414273 GCF_013100865.1 Trachemys scripta elegans
TTAGCACTTTTTATACCTCTCTGGGAACTGAAAGACTGAGAGCTCTATGATTTCAACTTAATGCCTCTCCAGGACACATAATGCATCTCCAAAAACAACAAGGAGTCTGGTGGCACCTTAAAGGCTAACAGATTTATTTGGGCATAAGCTTTCGTGAGTAAAAACCTCACTTCTTCGGTTGCATCCGAAGAAGTGAGGTTTTTACTCACGAAAGCTTATGCCCAAATAAATCTGTTAGCCTTTAAGGTGCCACCAGACTCCTTGTTGTTTTTGGAGATGCATTATGTGTCCTGGAGAGGCATTAAGTTGAAATCATAGAGCTCTCAGTCTTTCAGTTCCCAGAGAGGTATAAAAAGTGCTAATGGATCTGATTTTTATCTTGAATAATTGTTTATTGGATTATATCCTTAATGGAGGAAAGATTTATAATTCCAAAGACAGTGAGATGTGGAGTCACGTTAAAATCATAGAGTTCTTGATCCTCCAGTTCCTGGAGAGGACCAGGATGCATTCTGTATGGCACGTCTGAGTTATCGTCATTAAAGCTTCTCCACCAGTTGTGGATGCCTGTGCCTCTGTGTGCTCCTTGTTTTCATGTGCATCAAAACTCGACACCTTGCATGACTGTGCAGGACCTATCTGGGCCCAGAGCCTGGGTGAAAGGCAGAAGGAAGGTTCTGCACAGCTGCTTCCCCTCACTGCTCTTGCAAATAGGTGGAGAATACAAGACTCCTGGCTCCAGCCCAGTCTTTTCACATCAATTCTCTTATCCTTACTACAATATGTTGTTTTTACTACTGAGAGTAAATGGGACTGCTCATGGTAGTGAGCAATATTGCCGACTCCAAAATCATGAGGCAGGCCCCCAACACCATGAGATTAGCTTAAAAATCATTGATTAAAAATAATACATTTGGGGTGATTTTTTTCCCTTCTGGTTTTTGAATTTTTAGGATACACTGGGCTCAGGTTTTCAAGTTTTTCTCCACAGATGTAGGGCTAAAAACTAACTTTAAAAACACAAACAAAACAAAAAGAGAGAGAGACAGAGAGATAAGAGTCTCACGAAATAACATGACTCCCGGAGTTGAGGCTTAAAGAAAAACTACAAATATTGTGAGACTTTCAATAAAATCATGAGAGTTGGCAACACTGAGTAATTGCTATGCTTGGTAGTGACTGCATGACTGTTAACACAGAACACAATGAGGGATATAACCCAGTAGGTAGTATGTAGAAGGGAGGAGTCTTTGGAATTATAAATCTTTCCTCCATTAAGGATATAATCCAATAAACAATTATTCAAGATAAAAGTCAGATCCATTAGCACTTTTTATACCTCTCTGGGAACTGAAAGACTGAGAGCCCTATGATTTCAACTTAATGCCACTCCACTTATCCTCCCTTCTACATACTGACGATAACTCAGTACTTACAGTACTAAGATCATGCAGTTGCTATGGCTAGTAATATGCACATCTGGAAGTTTTCTTAGTTTTTCCTCTCTCGTAAGATACTGTTCCTGTGAGGGGAAGCCTAGGAGTACAGGCCTCAGAAGAAGTCTGTTTTAGCAAGAGGAGGAGAAGGATGGGTCATAGCAGATGCCTGTCATGAATCATCAGGCTGTAGGCAACAATCAGAGGACAAATCTAAAATGTAGGCGCTTAAAAGTGGGCCTCTAAAATCCACACCACCACATCGAGGCCCACATCCTCAAAGGTACTTAGGTGCCTCCTCTCACTGATTTCAATGGGAGTGAGGTGCCTCAATGCCTTTGATGATCTAGGCCCTAGTCTGAGTCTGAGACATGTCGAGTACTCACAGCTGTTGAGGACCCTGAGAACTGTAAGTGCTCAGAACCATGGAAAATCAGATCACACTGACTGGGAGAGAACTGGGGTGGGGGTAGGACTGTGTGCAGCCACAGAGACTGAGGTTGGGAGGGACTGTGTGCATTCACACAAGGATGGATTCGGCGGGGGGTGAAGTCAGAGAGACTGATGATTGTGGGGCTGTGTGGAATCACAGGAAGGGTGGATGTGGGGGCCTTAGTGAAGTCACAGGAGGATTGAGGGCAGTACGGAGGGAGGCTTATGGAGCTCTTTGATCTCACAGAGAAAGTTGGAGGCCGGGAGGCAGTGGGAAGTCAGAGAGCCAAGATGCCAGAGAACTGAGGTGCAGCAAGGAACAGGCACATTCCATTAGTTGCCACTGGATGGAACAACACGGGCAGTAGGCAGCCGGGAGTGAGTGCCCTGACATGCTCTGCACGTCCGATGCTTTTGGGGAACGCCTGTCATTTTGTCCCTCCTCCTCCTCACAACCTGCAAACTGGCCCCGCGGCAAGACAAAAACAAACAAGTCCATAAAGGGCACTGCCACTTGGGGAGGGCGGAAGCCGAGGGCTATGCCAGGCCTATCCCCTCCCTGTGCCATAGTGGGAAAGCTGCTGTAACGTTGCCGAGGTAGTATTATGCTGGAGGATACTTCCCTAAGGACTTCCAGTTGAAGTAGTGCAGTCACCTAGCCAGCGACGCCTTCTCTTCCCCGAAGTGAACTACAGCAGCACTTTAGCTAGAGACAGCTCTTATAAAAGGAGAAGTCGCAGCAATTTTTTTTTAAATGTCCCACCGGGTTCTGGAGCGGCTTGGCAGCCACCTGCTTGGCCGTGGCTTCTAAAGGACGGAGGCGCATGGGAGTCGGCCTTCGTGGATCCGAGTGGTGCTCCGCCCCATTCAGTGCCAGATGCGCGAAGGTGCAAGAAATCCTGCAGTTGCAACGTAGGACACGTTCCCTCAAATGTTCGACTGCATTTATGTGTTTACCTTCTCCAGGCCCTCCCCCACGCAACCTCAAACCTGAGGCTAGTTTCCCTCCAGCTCCTGCAGCCACGGGAACACTTGTAGCAGGCATGTCTAGTGGGGAGGAAATCTCATTGACATTTTCCCCTATGAAGGAATCGCCCATCAGAGGATTTAAAACGGATGGCTGTGTGTGGGGAGATGGCCGTGGGGGAAGGGTGTCCAATACATGTTATGGACAAGTCCTGCCGGATTTGATAGGCATCCCTGGACTTAAATAGGGTTCTATCAAAATTCCTGTAGAGACCGATAGGCGAGCCTGGTTCTCCATCCATTTATAGTAGCTTTACCCCCACTGATTCCAATGGAGTTGCTCCTGATTTACACCCGTATATGTGCAAGGAGAATCAGTCCCATGGAGTTTAGCAGGGAATTCTATCCTTGCTATTGAAATCTATGCGCTGATTGAAAAGGCCTTCAGAAAAGTTATCTTTGTCTTTTACAAGTTAAGCAATGTTTCCATAAATATCTCCCTGTCTCTTGCCCCATCTCCATTCACATCCTTGAAGGGAAAATTCCTTCCTGTAGTGGAACGCCTGACTGGAGTGTTTCTTTGAGAGCTTTTCCATCTTCGGTGGTGCTTAAGTGCTGATTCTCTTTGGTGTCTGCCTGGGTAATGGCTCACTTTTACATGATGGCAATGGGAGGACCAGCCATGTCCTGACCTAATTTTTCATACAAGTCTTTAGTGTGTCCACTGGCCACTGAGAGAGCAAGGTCAGAGTGTGGAGGGACGTGGCTTGCTCACCTGTGTGCTGGGGTTTCAGAATACAGCAGGTTGGTGGGTTGGAGAGCAAAACTGGCTGAAGGTCATGCCGGGGATGCCTTTAATTCAAGTCAGTACAGTGCAGAACCACCGGTGGTGGTGTGCACAATGCACCGCAAGCCCGATGGATCCCTGAAATGAAATAGTCTCTCGCAGCTATGCTGGAAGTAGAGGACGGAAGGAGAGCTCACAAGAATTACAGCAGAGTAAGAAAGTTAGGCCAAGAGGTAGCTGCTGGTGAAAGAAGCGTGTGCTTAGGTTGAAGGGGTGACTATGACAGTGCGACTGGAGTGAAGGAAAGCAAGAGAGATGGAGGGAAGCATACAAAATCCTGAGCGATGGGCTAGTCAGGGGATTACATAAGGCAAAAGGGAAAATGGGTGAGCTGTCGGACAAAGTCTGAGACTGTGCTGCTGACAAACGAGACTCAAGAGAAGGAAGCCTAAAGCATGGGAAGGGAGCAGAGCATGGTGAGGGTCATTGGCAATGACAGAAGAGGTGGGACTGGGGATTTGGAAGATCAAAAAGGCTATCTGGAGACACCGGAGAGCCTCACAGAGCTTGTACTGAGGCAGAGAGGAAAGAGAGAAAGGCTGGGATTGAAACACTGGGGATTGGAATTGATTTATTGGGGAGAAACGGAAACATGGGACTGAGGCATGAGGCTAGACAGAGTGACCGGCACTGAGGTGCCGGCAGGAAGAATTTCCATTACGGATGGGTAAACGTCATGGAGACGGAGGGTTTGCAAATGGCGTGTATTCTTTTCAGTTCAAGTTTGTGACGCTTATTTCCTGTCATTCCCCTTTTATCTTTTAAGAGTGACACAGTTTTGAAAATAAGAGCAACTTATTTTGTTCTAAAATAATGGGCAACCTAGGTTCTCTGTGGGGGCTAGCAGAATCCCCCCCCCACGCTCAACTGGCTTTAGAGTGTTTATTCTTTTACTGGCATATTTTTCCCTCCCCTTCTCTGTTCCCAACTCACTGTTCTCCCTCTAAGAGGCAGGCAAAGCCAATAATGGCAGCGTTTGAGTTGAACTGCCAACCCCGTGACTTTGGAGTGGGTTCAGAATGCAGCCAAAAGAGTTCCCTCGGCCCTGATTTAGAAACTGGCTGGAGGAAGACGGACATCTGGGTGGACGAAGAACAAGAAAATTGTGTATTTGGGGGGGGCAGGAAGGAGTATTTCTGGTCCATGTAACTAGGCGAGCACAGCACCTGGCGTTCTAAGGATGCTGCACGCGGGGAAATGAGAATTAAGGCTACCCTGGCAATGGGCCAGACCCCCAAATGAAATCCACATCCCTCTTCCCTGAAGCGTGACCCCGATACTACGGTGGCTGTGGGTGACGATTAATGGTGACAGCTTTATGAGCAAATCTGTGTGCAGTGATGATGAGAGAGAGAGCTCCTGAGCAGCTCCGAATGGAACTTTTAAAGGCCATTAAACCAGCTGTGCAATATTTTATGTTTCATGCGAACAGCACCAGCTTGGCCCGTGTGTGTGTGTGTGTGTGTGTGTGTGTATTGGAGGGAGGGGTTCCTGGAACTTTAAATATCACTTAGCACTTGTAGTCCAGTCTCTAAAGCTCAACATTCTTTACAAAGGAAGATAAGTACCACTAGCCTCATTGTATGGATGGGAAAACCTGAGGCACAAAGTGGCCACCTTATCCATTGTACCACACTGCCTTTGGGACACTTCCAGGAAAGACAAAGCAATGAGAAACCACTACTGGGCAGAATATGCCCATTTCTCTCTCCCCTTCTTCCTTTCCTTTGACCTTTCCGGGTCCCCTTCTTCCATCTGACTGTCCAATAGGTCTGTATGCCTTCCCTCTGAATCCCTGACCTGCCCAGAACCTTCCCGTTCCCCGAGTGATCCTTGCTGCTGAATTCCAATTTTCAGCAGTCTTGCCGAGTACTTGCCCCAGAGTGAGTAAGTTTTTAATTCAACGGCCGAGGGGACCCAGACAGGATGCCAACCAAGCTGCTGTGCTTTATAACAGGGTCTAAGGAGGGGGAGTACAGGGTTAGCTGGAGGGTTATGAGAAAGTGTCTGCCAAGGAATATGGACACAGAGGGACCTGTGGTCTTATTGGAGGGATGTGGGTAGGAAACTGAGGGTCTAGTGGAGGTTAAGAACCACAGAGCCTGATTCTCCTCTTACATTGGTACCACCCCATTGGATTCATCAGAATTACCTCTGGTTTACAATGTGAGGAATGAGTCTCTGTGGAGTTTATTGGGAAGACAGAGCCAGATTCATTGCTAGGATCTGGAAAATGAGGGGCAAGGTGGGAGTTTATCTTGTCCTGAAAGGCAGTTGGGAGCTTCAAGGAGTGGTGAGAAAGTCTGCGTTGCTGCCCCCACCTTCTGAAGAGTCTCTCACATCTCTGTCAGCTTAAAGCCCGATGATTTTCAAACTGCTGGTGTGATATCTGGAGCAATTCGTATGCCACCTGTCTGCATTCCCCCCGGGGACAGTGACTCTGAAATACAGCTCTGTCTGCTCTCCTAAGTAATATTTTGATCTTTTTTTTTTTTTGAAAAAGTGGGGGTGAATCCAGAGCTCTTGAGACTGAAGAGCTGATGGCTCTGAAGTGGTTCTCAAACTTATCTGATCATGCTCCCGCTTCTTTGTGTCTATAGCAGTTGACACACCCCTCCCTCCTGTCACACAAGTACATATGCCGATAAAAAGACCATGCAACTCTCGCTAACTATTACGGCACTGATTGAAACAGAGCCATTCTATAGTAATGTACATTTTAAGTGAGATACTGGTTACTGGCATGACACTGTTGTGACTAGTGTGATGGGTGCGCCTGTTTTTTGGAGCAAATCCGCGAATGAGCCAACGATCCACTGTAATAAGAGCAAAAGCAAAACTGTGATTGTGCTCGATGCTTACAATGAAATGTGCACACTGCGTCGGAGCAAACGGATTAGCATCCAGATGGTGATGAGTTTGTAGAATGCTATGCAAGGTGAACAGAAATCCGTCAAAATGCCCAGCACCATCTAGAGTCAAATGCACGGCACCGTCTGAGGACCCGGTATGTCTGGAGGAATCAGCGTTGCTAGTTATTCATTGCTGTGGGTAAAATGTGTGCAGTAAGTTTTTTTTTCCCCCTAAAGCTTCTCACGCCCTGCACCCCAGAATACATTCTATTTCCCCCAAGTTTGGGAACCTCTGGGCTAGAAGCTAGTATAGTGTGGGGACATGATACTTAAGCCCGCCTCCACCTCCTTCTCCGCGCTTTGAAAATAAGCCTCATTCCTGACAAGCAGCCCCTGTTATTCCAACCCTAGAACCTCCCTACTCAGCTCTGTGGCTGCTGATCCGGCTCAATCCTCTTCTGCTGCACCTCCCGCTGATCTAGTCCTTGGACCCCTCGCAGTTCTGCCATCACATCTTGCAGCGGTTCTCCAGCAGCCTCTTCTGTTCCAGAACTGGTGTATTTCACCCCTGTCCGGCAACGTCTCTGCTATCCCAGCCTTCTCCCCACCCAGCACACACAGTGCTCTGCCATTACATCTTATTCCTCATGTGACCTGCCACTCTGTTCTTCCAGTCTGGGACCCATGCACACCCATTCGGCATAGCTCAGTCCTGACCCGCAACACTTTTTGCTTTCCCATCCTGATCTAGCACACAATTCTGCTGATACATCTCAACCCTAACCGTCATTACTCCCTGCTCTTCCAGTCTGGGATCCATGCTCAACTCTTGGACTGCATCTCATCCCTGACTTGCAGCATCCCTCTGTTATATCAGTCCCAGTCCTCTACGCTTTTGAGATGCCTAGCTACTCTGGATTTTGCCTACTTCCAAATAATATTGTACGTCTGGGATCAGGACAAGTATAAAACCAGCAAATATATTTCTGGTTGTAACTCAGCTCTGTTCAGCTTTCCTGAACAGGCCAGTGTTCCGAAAGATGTGTGCGTCATGCACTTTTCTGGACCAGCCTGAGTTAATGTCCGTGAAACGCCCATGGTGATCCACAAGTACTTGGAGAACCATAGAGAAATACCTCTTCTGATTAATGCACTCGGTGGCTAGGTGGTCTGGTGCTAGAATTGGGATGTGCGTGCCATCTATCTCCCCTCCGCAGTTAGGGAAGCCCATTTGTGCAAAACCATTCACAACATCACACACATTGCCCAGAGTCACGGTCTTTCGGAGCAGGATGCGATTAACGGCCCTGCACACTTCCGTCAACATGAGTCCAATGGTCGACTTTCCCACTTTGAACTGGATAGCGACCGATCGGTAGCAGTCTGGAGTAGCCAGCTTCCACAGTGCAATCGCCACACGCTTCTCCAACGATGGGACAGCTCTCATTCTCATGTCCTTGCACTGCAGGGCTGGGGCAAGCTCATCACACAATCCCATGAATGTGGCTTTCCTCATCCAAAAGTTCTGCAGCCACTGCTCCTCATCCCAGCCATGCATCACGATGTGATCCCACCACTCAGCGCTTGCTTCCCGAGCCCAAAAGCAGCGTTCCGCTGTGGTCAGCACCTCTGTGAATACCACAAGCAATTTCGTGTCGTAGCTACTACGTGTGGCGAGATCCATACCGAACTCCTCTTGCCTTTGGAGTTTAAGGAGTAACTCCACTGAAACTCATGATGTGTTAATGAGAGTGAGCAGCTTATTGGTCAACAGTGCGGGATCCATTCCTGCAGACCGAAGAGGCAGACTGGGCAGTACAAAACCATTGAAAGATGGCGCCACATGTGAACAGAAGCACAGGGATTGGTGGGATGCGAAGCAATACATCACGGCACATTGGGACAGGATCCAGGATACCCCACGATCCCCTCTGCCTTCCCACAACTCTTAGCAGCAGAAGAGGAAGAGATGCTCTGTGGGATAGCTGCCCAGAGTGCACCACTCCAATACCGCTGCAAGTGCTGCAAGTGTGAACATGCTATTGCAGCGGCAGCTGACAGGGCGAACACACAACAGCGGTTTCCCTTCAGTGCTCTTTGAGCGGCGCTGTAACGGCCGGGGCTGTAACTCTGCCAGTGTAGACATAACCTAAGATAATATACTTTGGGAAGGTGAAGGGAGGAGATGGGCACCTGAGTGAAGAGATGGAAAAAGATGGTGAGGAGAGAGAAGAGCATAACACACAGAAAAGGAGAAAGGGATATAAGGAGTTTGGGAGGACAAACAGAGATCTCTAGTATCCTTTCTATCCTGCATGACTTTTCTAAGGCACTATCATTGAGCTCTCTGGGCCACTGTAGAGCTGCAAAATTCAGGGGGGCGCAGCAGGGTCCACGGTTCAGTACTGTCCTTGTCTTTTCTACGCTTTCCTCCTTGTTGTCATTCTGTACGGAGCAGTCAGGAGGCCGGTATCTCTTTCACGTTGGGTTTGCTCTGCCTTTTCCTTGGGATCCAGGGGACTTGTTTGCATTAACGTAATTGGCAAACACATTGTTCAAATATTAGCTGTGGCAGCCATACCATTGTGTGGGAGAAGTCAGGGCAAGCAGCTCCTTCGCTTGCAACAGTTAACACCCAAAAGCCGCTGCCAGGCAGCTTAGGTGCTGAATCCGATCCAGAAACACCAGCCAGCACTGAGGCAGGCTGAGCAGTTCCATTATTAATCGTCGTCGTTACTCTTTGGGAGAAAGCGAGACACTCCAATTCTGGGACAGGAGCAAATGTCTGCATTACTCTATACTATAGGGTTAGGGTCTAATCTCAGTGGGTTCCCAAAGGGAAACAAAACCCTGAAGCCCCCTAAAAGAAAGAGGGCACCAGTGGGGAAAAAAATAATACCTGCCGTCTGATGCATTCTAAGGGCAATAGGCTAGATCCTCAGTAGGTGTCATTGGCATAGTCCCAGTGAAGGCAAAGGCGGGAGCTATGCTGATCTGTACCCTTTGAGGAGCTGGCCCCAAACATTTTGCTCCCTAGAGGTATGTTTCCCCGCTAGGTATGATTCAGCAGCATTCAGAGAAGTCGAATCGTCAAGGAAATTCCCCTCCCTTATTCCTTCAATTCAAGCACTATGCGGAGAAGGCCAGTGGAGATCTTTCAGGCACTTTGTAGAATCAGAATTAATGGGAAAAGTTTACATCAATGGGTCAAATTCCCAGTTTCTCTGAAATCAGTGGAGTTTTATGGTAGGGATGAATTTGGCCCAATATTTTTATGAGGATTCCTTCATTGATATACTGGTTTTGCTTAAAAAAAAAAGAATAAAAATTTATCGTAAAACATGGTTTATGTTTAACCATAGAAACATCTGAATAATGCAGTTTATTGCTAGAACAATAAAAGGGAGGTGCAGATATTTTTTTTTCTTTCTTATTGGTGAATTTAGTGTTGCTGAACAGTGCCAGCTAGACAGCCCGACTGAAGTCCAGCTAACAGGTTCAGAACAGACTGGATGAGAGAGCAAATGAGTCTCCATTTGCCATTTGGTCATTCACCTCCTTGCTGAGTCTGCCAGAAGATTGTGGTGAATTCTAGGATTCTAGGATTCTATGATGTGGATAACTGTGCACTAGGAAGAGAACTGCTATCCCCAAATCGCCTGATACAATTCACCTAATATCTGAAGAATAATAACAATCACAGCAACAGTTATAGGGTGTTAGAAAAAAAAATGTGGTATTCACTCATCTATAGACAAAAATCACAAATATTTCCACCAGTGTTGCCAACATATTTTAGTCTTTTTTTTGCTTAAAGTACGAGCGCCTGCAGTCATGTGATTGGATGAGACTCTCAGCTTTCATTTAAAAACATCAAAAAAATAAAATTCTAGCCCTCCTGAGTGCAAAGAAAACCTTGAAAACATAACCCCAGTGTATCCGAAAGGTTCAAAAGTCAGAAGATAAACACAAAGAACTGCAAATAATGTTTAAAAAAAACTTATGATTTTAAGACAATCTCATGATTTTTGAAGGGACTGATTCGGGATTTTGAACATTTGGGATTGGCCATACTCTGTACAGTGTCAAATCCTTTACTGATGTAACTCCGTTGGAGTTACACAGTCTGAGCAGTCGGCCCATGGTTTCCATTAGCAGTCAGCAATTTAAAATATAATCTCTGAAGACCGTGGGAGCCTGACGCCGGCAATCTCTGCTCAGACCAGCACTTTCTCTCCTAGCTCCCACCCAAACCGCAGCGCCTGTTGTTTGAAGTCTCAGCAATAGCACAGCCTGGGAAAGGAGCTACCCTCAGCTCTGAGAAATAACCTTGTCCAAATTACTCCTCCACTCAGCTGGGACTAGAATAGCAATGTCCACTCCTCCTTTGTGTACAAAGAACTGTCTGTTCTGAGCTCATAGCAAATACAACCACAGCTGCTGCTACTGTTGAGGCTCCAAGCCCCAGTTAGTCTGGTTATTATTATCTATATCCAAGTAGCACCTGAAGGCCCTGGTCGAGATCAGGTGTGCCAGGTACTGTATATACACATAGTGAGAGACAGTATCTGCCTGGAGAGTTTCCAATCCGAATAAACAACTCAAACAAAGGGTGGAAGAACAGAAGTACTATTATTAGGAGTATACCTCTAGGGAACAGAGGCCCAGAGAGATTAAGGAGTTTGCCCAGGGTCACACACACAGTCTGTAGCAGAGAGTAGAAATGGACCCAAGTCACCTGACTCTATCTATCGAAGGTACTTATATGGCCCTCCTAGGCAAGTGCCCTCACCCCTGGATAACCCTTCCTTTCAATCCCAGTCTTGAGCTTTAACCAAACGGTCGATTTTCCTCTTAATTTGCTTGACTGGGAATTAAGCTGAAATTGTGGTTTCAGCAGACTAGAGATTTTAGGATTTGGAAAACCCTGGGGCTCCAGTCACTTATTTGTGTTCATTTACAATCGATTACAATTAATGGGGGAAAAAACAAATAAAGAACCAAAAATCATTCAAATGAATCTATTCTTTTAAGCTGCATAAACTCCAGGAGATTGAGGGACTAATATTTTTGTTTTAGAAAAATAACTATTTTGTAATTGTTTATTTTGTCTTACGTTTATCTTAAAAATTCAGATTCACAGCAGGGCTTGTATTATTTTCCTGGAAACAGGGAGTCTGTGGTTTCAGGGAAATGCTTTTATTGAACAATTATGACAACTGGAGGGATAGAGCTGATGAAATTGGAGCTGTCCAGCGGGAAATTCCAAGATGCCAATGTTCGTTTTCATCCTGCATCCAGATGAAAACTCAAAATACCAAAACTTCTGGTGGAATGATAAATTCTGGAAACTTTCAAACTGGAAACGCCTGAATGTTTTATGTTGCGTTCATATTAATTTGTGTCCTCCTGGGCCACCGTGGTGCCTCCTGCGAATTGTAGTTTGGGTGCCATAGGGTTGCATTTTCTCACATGGGTGAGCTCCTCATCAGGCTTCACCTCACACGTCTATCAGGAACAATGGGCCAGAGTTCCCTCAAATGACTCTGAGCTGGCTCAGCCCTCAGGCTGGGTAATGAGCCCAGCTAGGTTGCAGCAGAATCACCTGATTGGCCGGTCCATCTGATTGACTGCAAGGAGACAACAGGTCTGCATTTAAGCAAAGCAGCAGCGGCAGGTTGCCAGCCTCTCAGCGTTTACACTTGCTGCTGCAGTCTCTCCTGAGCCTACCTTGTTCCAAGCGCTGCTCCTGTCTTGTTCCCAGACTTGCTCCAGGCTAGCACTTGCCTTGTTCCTGTCCCACTCCAGTCTGCTCCAGCCCTACCCCCTTGCCCAGTTCCTGACTCCAGCTCTGATTCTTGGCTCCAACTCCCAGCTCCTGTTCCTGGCTCTACCCACTAGGTCAGACTGCCCATGTCCCAACATCTCCGGATGGGCATTTTGTTTCCATATTGACATTTTTCTGTTTGCAAAAAACACGTTTCCCCTCAAAAATGTTTTGAGGGGAAACACTCAGAGAGCTCTAATAATGGATGAAACCAGATTCAGACCTTTAAGTCCTGTGTCTCTCTCTCTAGCCCAGTGGTTCTCAACCTATTTACCAGTGTGGCCGCACATGCAGCTCTCTATGTGTTATGTGGGCCACATCCACGCCATACATATACTACCTATATGGCCCTGAGGATATCATATGGGCCATAGCTGTGTGCTGATTGGGCCACGAGTGGCCCACGGGCTGTGGGTTGAGAACCACGGCTCTAGCCCAATAGGTCCACCAGATGGCACTATTCCACAGGGTCTTTGCTACCTTCTGACAGCACAGGGCCCACAGCACCAGAAGGTCAGCTGCGGGGTGGCGGTTGTGGCGCAAGGCAGCAGATCATCTGCCAGTGGGTTTGCAGGCACACCACAGAGCATGAAAAGTGGGTGGGCTTCACTTGGGAAGTAGCATGGCGACGGGGTGAGTCAAGTAGATGCTGATTCAGTCCATCTGCTTCTGCATGTTCGGTGGAACCTCCGGTGAAAATTATATTTGCTCTCTGGTTCTTACTTACATGCATGGTGGTACCTAGCACCAAGTCCCAGCCCTGGCCCAGCTCCCCCAGCTGGACACTCACCAGACTGCTGTGTTTGGACCCACACAATGGGCCCATGTGCTTTTAGCTCCCCTCGGTCCCTGGATAGGTTCTATTCACCATCTCCGGCCTTTCTGGCACACTTCCTGTCTGATACCCCTCCTTGGAAGTGGGACCCCATAACCCAACTGCCCTAATCCCCCCCAGGACCAATGCACCTCAATGGCTTAAACGCACCCTTTCCCAGAGCTCTGCAGTTGTGAGCACTCAGGATTTACCCTTTGGGGGTATTTGGTAGTTGAAGAAAATAGACTGTGCAAAACAATCACTCTATACTTTAGGCTGTACAAGAGACATACAGATCTAAGCAAAATAATAAATACCTGTATGCCATTCCCTGCCTCCGTTTCCTCACCACTCTGGAGCGTTCTTTGAGATTTGGTCAGCGTACTTCCAGGGTTCCAGGTCCCTTCCCCGGGGCAGCTCTTCTCCGGTTCAGGTGTCTCTTCCAAATCATGGAGACTCCTTTCTGACCCCTGCAGCCAGAGTCCTTCAGCTTGGCGGGTCAGGCAGGCCGAAGTGTTCCCTCTCCCTAGGGTTGCCAACTTTGTAATGACACAAAACCGAACACCCCTTCCCCGCCCCTTCCCCGAGGCCCCACCCCCACTTGCTCTCTCCTCCCTCCCTCTATTGCTCGCTCTCCCCCACCCTCACCTACTTTCACCAGGCCGGGGTTGGTGTGTGTGTGGGGGGGGGGTTGAAGGCTTCGGCTGGGGGTGCAGGCTCCGGGTGGGGCAAGAAAAGAGGGGTTCAGGGTGCAGGAGAGGGCTCTAGACTGGGGTTGGAATCTTGGAGGTTGAGGACTGTGGCTGGGGGTGCAGGCTCTGGGATGGGGCCAGGGATGAGGGGTTTGGGGTGCAGGAGGAGGCTCCGAGCTGGGACCAAGGGGTTCAGAGTGTGGGAGGGGGTGTGGGCTCCAGATGGGGGTGCAGGCTCTGGATGAGGGTGTGGACTCTGAGGTGAGGCTGGGGATGAGAGGTTTGGGGTGCAGTAGGGGGCTCCAGGCTAGGGCAGGGGGTTCGGCTGCGGGGGGTGAGGGCTCTGGCTGAGGGGGTGTGGACTTTGGGATGGGCCCAGGGATGAGGGGTTTGGGGTTCAGGAGTGGGCTGGGGGTGCAGTTTTTGGGGGGGGGGCGTGGGGTTCAGGCTCCAGGAGGGAGTTTAGGTGCAGGAGGGGACTCTGGGCTGGGGCAGGGGGTTGGGGAGTGGGAGAGGGTTTGGGTGCGGGATCCTGGCAGCGCTTATCGCGGCTCCCGGGAAGTGGCCGCCAGGTCCCTGCAGCCTCTAGATGCATGGGTGGCCAGGAAAGCCACTGACCCCGCGCCCGGGCACCACCCCCGCAGCTCCCATTGGTCACAGAGCCTGCCTGGGCTGGCCGCTCACACATCTAAGTGCTGCAGGGACCTGCCAGCTGCTTCTGGGAGCCGCGCGGAGCTAGAGTGGGCAGGGAGCCTGCCTTAGCCCCGGCCCCTGCTGTGCCACTGACCAGACTTTAAATGGCTCAGTCAGTGGTGCCAACCAGAGCTGCCAGGGTCCCTTTTCAACCTGATGTTCTGGTCAAAAACTGGACGCCAGCAACCCTATCTGTCCCTCAGGAAATATGCCCCTTTGAGCCTCTCCCCAAAACATCTCAGCCTCTGTGGGTTTAAAGGGCTGTGCCAACACCTCCGTCTCTTTATTCTGCTCTTGGGGAATTTCTTCTCCTTCCCCTAGCTCACTGCAGACAAGCTGGAGAAAACTGGTTTCCCCCTGGCCGCCGCCTCCCCATTGTTCAGCCTGGGCCCATCCTATTCACTTATTGATAGTCCTTAACAAGTGTCTTATTCAAAGGTACACACTCAGGCACCAGTCCTTGTCATTTTAGCACAAGGAGAGTCTCTGGAAATAACTAAATTCTTTGAGACCGAGTAGGGAGCAGTATAGCAGGACTGGGTAGGCTGAGTCACAAAGAACAGTCATACAGATAATACAGACATACCCACGTTCTCCACCCACCCAATTCCTGCATGTTACAGGCTGACCCGGAGTAGTATGATTCATTTATATTCTGGGAGCACCTAGCAACCTCAGCCGGGAGAAGGCCCCTCTGCGCTAGGTGCTGCCCAAACCCATAGCAAACGACAGTACCTGCCTCGGATGTGCTCATGGGGTACTTACAAGCAACACTGGCAATCACTTGTATCTGAAGCCCTGGGAAATTTATTTCCCTTTCCACATGATGCCTAATTATATTTTGATCTGCTGCTGCTCTGTTCCTCCGTTCCCTCTGTTCTATGATTCATGCAGATGACGCTCTCAATGAGCACAACTATAATTTTGGCTGCTTCCCGCTGTGTGTCTTCATGGCTTAGGCTATAGCCTGTAGACAGTGTCCGGGAGGGTTTCTATGAACGCTGATTTCTGTGAGTGTCACCTGAGACCCATGCCAGCCTCTGTGTCCATCTGGCCATAACATCACATGATCTTTACCCAGCCTCAGACATGAGGGACAATAGTCTATACCCCTCTTGGAACAGGTTCCATTTCCTTACCTCCATATACATGCTGATCTTAGAGACCAATCCATAGGCCCAGAGGTCCCAGGGTTCTAGGTGCAGCCATGGACTTTGGACCATTTGAGATACTGCCCTCACACTCCCCTACTCATCTCTGAAAAGTTTTTCTCTTTATCACTCCTCCTTTGGAAATGAGAGAGGGGGAGAATGACCTGGGTGTATTGGTCAATCACAGGATGACTCTGAGCCACCAATGGGAGGGGGCTGTGAAAAAGATAAATGCAATCCCAGGATGGATCAGGCAAAGTATTTCCAGTAGAGATAGAGAAATGTTAATGCCGTTGTACAAAGCAGTGCAACTGTGTACAGTTCTGGTCACTCAGACTCCAGGAAGATAAATTCAAACTTGAATAGGTTCAGAGAAGGGCTACTGAGATGATCTGGGGAATGGAGAGCTTCGCTTACGCAGGAAGACCGAAAGGACTTGCCTTGTTTGGCCTAGCAAACAGCAAGGTGGAGAGGGGATCGAATTGCCATCTATAATTACATCAGGGGAGAAGAGCTATGTAAACTAAAAGACAATGTTGGTCCAAGAACAAATGGGGATAAACTGGCCATGAATAAATTGAGGGTGGAGCTTAGAAGAAGGTTTCTAACCATCAGAGGAGGGAGGGTCTGGAGCAATAGGGGGGCATGGAACCTAGCTAGTCTTAAGATGGAGCCTGATCAGTTTATGAATGGGATGATATGACGGGGCTGCCTGCAACAGCACGGGACTGGACTCAGTAACTCAGGAGGTCTCTCCCAGTCCTATCTCCCTATGTTCGCTGGCTGCCTGTCAAAACTGAAATGGCCAATTTATCAGCATGATATTGTGCACATTGCGCTTGTATTTCTCTGCACTGTTTTCTATACTGGTATGGGTTTTTGAAGTGCTTTAGGAGTGTGACAGGGTCGGTAACTCACCGCTGTGGCGCCTCCTCCTGGCCGCTTCGGGGAATTAGTTTTGCGCCAGTAGAGCGCCCTCTTTGGGTGACGTTCCGCCTGTCGTCTCGCCTCTGTGGGGTGCACGGCCTTGCGTTGCTCCCGACGTCGGCGTCCTCTTCCGGAGCACCGCCCTCCGACAGTGCCCCTTTGTCCAATCACACCCCCTTCCGGGGGAGGCGTGTTAAACAACAGTCCCACACCCTCAAGTCCGATCCTCACAATCCAGGACCTGGTGTGGTTCTGACCGGCCGCTCCCTGCGGTCTGTGGCTGTGCGCAGGGTAGCACAGCGACCAAAGGGGGGAAAAAAGGGGGGGGGGACTCAGGCCCGCCCACTACTCTGAGTCCCGGTCCAGAGGCCCTCGAGTGACAGTCTCACTGTCTTCCTTCTCCTTACTCCTCTGACTATCCCTCTGGACCGCTGCCCCAACGGCCCTTCGCTACGCTAGGCCTCCTTCTCCCAGGCCTGCCGCCTAGCAGGCTATGGAGTGGGGCCTTCTCCCACTCTCAGGCTGGCCTGCACTGCGCTGTCCGAGGTACTGGACTCCCAGCTCTGGAGACAGACCTTCCCCTCTGAAGGCCTGGGACAGACTGACTGCTCCTGCTCTGGGCAGTCTCTTATATGGCTGAGGCGGGCCCTGATTGGCTGGCCCCAATCTGTCTTCTGATTGGCCCTCTGTAAGCCCTTCCCTGATTGGTTGGACGGCTGCGCAGGCGCCTAGACCTGCTGCAGCCCACCCTCTCTGAGTGTGGGCACTCGCCCCACCACAAGGAGTATGACCCATAGGTTTAGACCAAGGTATAAAAAGATTGGTTTGGTCCATATATGGTATAAAGAGGGGAAGCCAGTAGATGACAAGATAAGGAAAGGAAAGAAGGATGGAAAGAGATGAAGGAAGAAAGAAGAAAAGGAAAGAAAAAAGAGGGATGGAAGCAGATATGGGAAGAAATGGATAAAAGTAAACAAAAAAGGGATGGATGTAGACAAAGGGGGAAGGGATGAAAGAAAAGAGGGATGGCTGGAGACAAGGAAGGTGAAAAACAGCGTAAAGGCGTAATACAGAGATCTCCTGAGTGGCAGGTTTTGCAGGTGCATCTCAGCAGGTTGCCTACGAGCGGCTCTCTCAGGGACACAGCATGTTACCTGGACTAATTTATAAAGGAAATGAAAAGGAAATGGACTATTTATAATGAACGCCATTAATTCACCACTTCAGACTTCACTGTTTGAATTGAGTATCAAACGACTCAATTGTCATTTGTCTATTCCATCTTCTCTTTTGCCTGTTGAAAATGACCAGCGAGCAGATATTCACCCGAATGGCTGCACAGCCACTAATTAGCATATATATTGTTTGTCCTGGTATAAATTTATAGCAAACAGCAATATTTTACACTCCAGTAAAGTTAATAAATGAAGCTTTGGGCTATAAAAATTTCATGTTCTTTTGCGCAAAGGTCAATTATAAATAGTTAAGCACATATTCATCCAAAAGCTTGGGGATCCGACACTGGGTGAATGAAATATATTCTGGTCAATTTACACTCTAGCTGGACAGCCTCTTATTTCATAGCTCTCAAGAAGACAACCCTCTCCACCCAACCACTGTGGGCTGCAGAGCAAGTCTGAACATGAGACAGTTGAGGGCAGCGGAGGCTTCATCGTATCATTGGGCAGGGGGCAGGATAGGGCAGATAAGTCTTTAAAGATGAGAAATAGAGGGATTGGCCATGCTGTGTCGGCAGGAGGGCTGCAGTTAGAGAAACAGAGACACACATACCACTGACCCCCTGCCCATCAAGAGACAAACGGACAGAAGGGCACTGAAGATTAGTGGAAGAGAGAATCCTCTTCCAGTGCAGGACAGAAAGGACTTTGGATGTTAGAGTTTTATTTTAGTCTTTGTAATGTAGTAACACCTAGGAGCCTCCATCATGGACCAGGACCCCATTGTGCTAGGTGCTGTACAAACACAGAAAAAAAAGATGACCTTGCCCCCAAAAGCTTACAGCCTAAGTATGAGTTATATGGGAATGAAGCCTTGGAGCTGATAACTCCCTGACAGAAGCTGTGAGACATGTACATTACTATCGGGTTTGTCAGAATTCCATTTTCTTTTCTTTTCATTTTATGGATTATATGGACGTTTATTTTTAAGCATTTTCTTCACGTTTTACTGATTTCAATTTTCGCAGTTGCAAGAAATTATGGGGAGGGGCAAGACACTAAAAAGAAGTCAGACAATAATTATTGTTGTTATCGATGTTGAGATCAAACAGTGGAAGCTTGATAACCATTATAACACAAACTGTCAACATGGCCTGTCACAATATAAAAGGTACAGCTCCTTAAATCAAACCCCAGTAAGTTCTCAAGCAGCACTCTCCTTATTTTGCCTATCTATACATGTTGATTATCGTTACTGGAGACATTTTTTCATCAGTTTGGGTGTGTACAGCGAAATCAGTGTTTACTGACATTCACTCATAAAAATCTAAGCCTTCCTATGATTATTATTCATTTCTATTACAGTAGTGACGAGGGACCCAATGAGGACGGGAGCCCGCCTGTTATGGGTGCTGTACGAACACAGATAAAAGACAGGCCTTGCTCAGGAGTAGGAGGCCATTGTGTTGGGCCTCAGAGATACCACGAGACAGCAGCAGGGGAGAAAAAGAAATCGGGTGCTCCAGAAGAACCCTCCGGCCATGAGACAACTGGGACCTGAAGTATTTGGGAGTGATCTAGTCCATGATACTGTGACCAGCCGTTCAAGCCGAGGAAGGTGGAGACCACAGAAACTACTTGACTCAACACATGAAGCAAGAGGCCAGTTGCAGAGAACAGGGAACGTACTGGGAACAGAAGAGTCTGAAGACAATGCTGGGGAGACGAAAGGCAACAGGCTGGCCATGAGGAAAGCTAGAGACTGGATGTTGGATGCAGCAGTTTTCAACCCACTGTCATCCAGCATTTGTCATCAATATGAACCTGGTAACCAGGCAACTGAAAGATTTGTAAAGAGCTCACAGCATCATCCAGAGTGAAGGGATGTGTTCGGAGGGGATGAGGATGGGTTTAAGAGCTCTGTGATTTACGGGATCAGCCGTTCGTCATTGGGCGCTGTCAGGCTCATGTCTCCAGAGAGAGACGGCCGTTAGAGGATAGATCGGGGGGGGGGAGGGCGGGCAGGTGGGAAGGTATGGAAATGAAGGAGCAATCAGCACAGATGGGAGCTGTAGCAAGGAGCCTAAGCTTTAATTATTACCATCCCTTGATACCTCTGAGAAATCCCGGGAGTTAGCCCAAAAGCTGTATCTCGCTGCAGCTTAATCCTGTCTGTCTGGGACCCAGGCATCCTGTGTATCACTAAGACTCACACTCACACATAGGGTCAGACATAGCCTCCCTCAGCTGCCTGGGGACCATGTCAGAGAGTGCCAGCTTCCACAGAGGGGGAGGAAAGTCATCTAACTCCATCTGACTTTCCCAGATGGGCAGTGGGAGGTGAGATCGTGAGTTATCCAAGGGGACTGTGGGAGTCTGGAGACCTCTCCCTATTTCGAGCTAACAGTTTTTGCTGGTCTGTAGCAAACACAAGGGTAAAGACCCATCTCTGTTTCACCCTTACTTTGGATACAGTCTGGGTTTTGTGGTGTTCGGGCAATCCTTGAAACACAACCCATTGTGTATTCTGGGGCCAAGCTAAGATCAATGTTTGCCTGATACTCTGCCTGAGCCCTGTTACACCATCTAGCTAGGGGAAGAGATTGTCCCCACTGAAAACAGGGCTAGAGTAACTATTGTCAGGGGAAGAGGCTAGTATGGGGCGTTCTATGCAGGAGGGTTTGCTCATGTCCAAGGGGACGTGGGTCTGAGGAAGGGAGGCTGTAGGAGCTGAAAGCCAGGAGATGAGGCAAAAGTGGCTTGTCATACAGGGATGTGCAGAAGGGCTTTGGCAATGAAAGAGTGAAGAGAGGCCTGGCATGAGTAAAGGCTGATGTGTCTCAAGTGTCCTGCTCCGAATGGGCTAGGTTTTGGGTGAAACCTGACATGGAATTTTCAGGGACTGTGTTTCCATTGGTTGTCCTAAAGCCCCACCGGGATCTGTCCAGGACATTATGCTTCTGTCTTGTCTCACTGGGCACGCTCTCTCTCTGTGTTTCAATCGTCTCTCCATCACTATCTCCAGCTCCTCAACACTGAAAGCTTCGGGGAACGTCATGCTATGTAAAGGTTAATTTCAAGTCAATGCAAAATATTGGGATTCAGCCTCCTCCCCTCCCAACAATTTAAATAAAAACAGAGGGCCAAATTTGCATCGGTCCTTTCCTCATCCATTGATGTCAATGGGAGTCTTTTCCTTTATTTCAATGGGCTTTGGGTCAGGCTGTATATGTGCACCCAGCATCTGTTGGCATGGGTAAAATGGCCAGCTGCGCATGCAAATAAGAGCGCGTGCACTTTCAACGAGAGGTGCTTACAAATGTAGCTAGTGCATTTAGGTGCAGGCGACAGGGGACACAGCTGGAAAAGCGGCTCGTGTGGTGTATGAATCCTTTGGACACCACAGGCCCAAATCTCCACTGCCCTGCACCTTGTATAGTCGTGAATACTGATGCAAAATGGGAGTGACACTGCTACAACCCGGATTTGGCAACCTTTGCAATCAGCTTGCGCTGGGGTAAACAACCGCACAGGGGTCAGGGCTACACAGAAATACGCCCTACGCCTTTGCAAGAATCGAAGTCTTGAAGAATAAATGAAACTTCACACACACACACACACACACACACACACACACACACACTTTATTAACTATTTGCTTGGATTCACTAATCTCCATTCATTACATGAAGTAACGCACTCTAAGCACATGTTGGTTGTGCAGAGCAGCGCACGTCCGAAGAAGGGAATGAAAATGAGGCACAGAGCATGAAGAGTTAATGCCATGCACAGCTGCAGGAGGAGACAGCTGGGATGTGGCATCATATACAGCATAAGCTATTGAGATATTTTCTTTCTCCACCCAGGGTAAAATGAGAAGGGGAGGGGAATATGGCTCACACCAAAGAGCGTTAATAATATTCTGCAGGGATCCAGGAGAGCCGTGCGGAGCAGCACTGCCTCCAACACGCAAACACGCAGAGTGAAATGGGAGGCTGAACGTGTCTCGGAGGGTGAAGAGTTAATAGCATGCCGCGCTCCAGAAGGAGAAATGGCGAGGAGGCATCCCATATATACCACAGCCGCCTATTAAGGATTTAATGCTAAAGTTGACTGAAGTTAAACTATTTCCATTATAATAGCTTTGGAATTCATTTCCCTGCATTTCAGTGCGATCCATTTTTTTCTGCTTGACATTAAGGGAGTTTTGCTGCAGCAGGCAATCCAGCAGAGTGCGATAACGGGATTGGAAAGGAGAAGGCGTCGCCCAAGGTCAGCAGAGGCCTTCGGTTGCTAGTGCCAGGGTGGTTTGGCAAAAGTCACTGTCAAGTGGGCACAGACGTCTGCTCTGACAAGGGCCAGTTCGCATAAAAAAACAGCCTCGTTTGGAACTGGATTATTGCATTGGGGGAGGGGGACATCAGGGAGGAGTCTGGCATCCAGAGAGGCAGGAGACGCTTATGTCAGCACTCCGCAAGGAGGAAAGGAGGCTCAGCGAGGAAGACAATCCAGCTGTGACTGTCATGTTGGGTTTGTGTCATTTACGGCTCCCGTCAGTTCCTTCCCATTGATGTTGTGAATTGGACTAGACTCCAGCTGGCTGAGTCCCTCCCTCCCCCCTCTGTCCTTTGTCTGCATATGTTGGTTCTGGTGTGTGACCGAATAGCGCGTCTTCCCGGTATTAAGTTCCTCCCATTGAGCTAGAAGGGCAGCATAGACACTTATTTACTGATTCTTTCCTTGCAAGAATCTCACGGGGGTGTGTGTGTGTGTGTGTGTGTGCTGGAACTGGTTCTGATATGCAAGTATGAACCAGTACAGGGTCATGAGGTCCAAGAGAGGCTAGATGAGATGCGTGCCATCTGGCCTTTTCCTAACGGAGTGTTTTTGAGTGTGCTGGCACCAGTTCTGATTCTGACGGTGTGATCTATCAATTTTAGGTTTAGCTAATGAAACAATTTCATCCCATTTGCCACCAGGAAGGCACACCGCCCCCAGGAATGTGCAGAGATCATTTCCTGAGCCAAGACATTTTGCAGGTCCAGGAGTCTTGAAGAGCAGGAGTTTTCTAGATCCAGATGGTTTTAGATCCAGCTGTTCCCAGCTGCAGATGGTTTAGACTAGTATTGAGCTTCCTCATTTCTCAATCACTATGAGTTTTCAACCAAGCTGGTGTGTCTACACTGCAAAGACAAACCACAGCACTGACTCTCAGAACCCTGTGTCAACTGATTCAGGCTTGCAGGGCTGGGGCAGCGGGGATAAAAATAGCAGTGTGGGTATTCGGGCTCGGGCTGGAGCCCAGGCTCTGAAACCCAGCGAGGGGAGAGATTCTCAGATGCCAAGCTCCAGCCTGAGACTCAACATCTACACTGGTATTTTTAGCTCTGCAGACCAAGCCCTGAGTCAATTGATTCAGGCTCCCAGACTTGGTGCTGCAGGTTTTTCTTTGCAGTGTAGACGTACCCTCCATGCTTGGGGTAGATGCCAAAGCTGCTCAGGACGGATGATGGAAGTGGCAGGAAAAGACACAGCTAGACCTATATTACTCTACTTTCCCCTTCCTCAATGCTGCGCTCACTCAAACATCTGTCCCTATGCCTTTGGGGATCCTTTTGCCAACTCTTTCACTCCCCATCCAAATTAAAATTAATGGGTTAGAACATAAGAACAGCCATACTGGGTCAGACCAAAGGTCCATCTAGCCCAGTGTCCTGTCTTCCAACAGTGGCCAGTTCCAGGTGCCCCAGGGGGAATGAACAGAATAGGTAATCATCAAGTGATCCATTCCCTGTCGCTCATTCCCAGCTTTTGGCAAACAGAGGCTAGGGACACCATCCCTGCCCATCCTGGCTAATAGCCATTGATGGACCTACCCTCCATGAATTTATCTAGTTCTTTTTTGAACCCTGTTATAGTCTTGGCCTTCACAACATCCTCTGGCAAGGAGTTCCACAGGTTGACTGTGCATTGTGTGAAGAAATACTTCCTTTTGTTTGTTTTAAACCTGCTGCCAATTAATTTCATTTGGTGCCCCCTAGTTCTTGTGTTATGAGAAGGAATAAATAACACTGAGAATCATAGAATATCAGGGTTGGAAGGGACCTCAGGAGGTCATCTAGTCCAACCCCCTGCTCAAAGTAGGACCAATTCCCAACTACATCATCCCAGCCAGGGCTTTGTCAAGCCTGACCTTAAAAACCTCCAAGAAAGGAGATTCCACTACTTCCCTAGGTAACCCATTCCAGTGCTTCACCACCCTCCTAGTGAAAAAGTTTTTCCTAATATCCAACCTAAACCTCTCCAACTGCAACTTGAGACCATTACTCCTTGTTCTGTCATCAGGTACCACTGAGAACAGTCTAGATCCATCCTCTTTGGAACCCCCTTTCAGGTAGTTCAAAGCAGCTATCAAATCCCCCCTCGTTCTTCTCTTCTGCAGACTAAACAATCCCAGTTCCCTCAGCCTCTCCTCATAAGTCATGTGCTCCAGCCCCCTAATCATTTTTGTTGCCCTCCGCTGGACTTTTTTTAATTTTTCCACATCCTTCTTGTAGTATGGGGCCCAAAATTGGACACAGTACTCCAGATGAGGCCTCACCAATGTCGAATAGAGGGGAACGATCACGTCCCTCGATCTGCTGGCAATGCTCCTACTTATACAGCCCAAAATGCCATTAGCCTTCTTGGCACAAGGGCACACTGTTGACTCATATCCAGCTTCTCGTCCACTGTATCCCCTAGGTCCTTTTCTGCAGAACTGTTTCCTAGCCATTCAGTCCCTAGTCTGTAACAGTGCATGGGATTCTTCCGTCCTAAGTGCAGGACTCTGCACTTGTCCTTGTTGAACCTCATCAGGTTTCTTTTGGCCCAATCCTCTAATTTGTCTAGGAACATCCTTATTTACTTTCTCCACACCAGTCATGATTTTATAGACCTCTATCCTATCCTCCCTCAGTCGTCTCTTTTCCAAGCTGAAAAGTCCCAGTCTTATTAATCTCTCCTCATATGGAAGCCGTTCCATACCCCTAAATCATTTTTGTTTAGTATCACCTTGCTGTGCCCACTGCGTTTTTCTAGCTGGAACCAGACAAGGCAGGTAATCTTTATCAGTGACAAAGATGGGGAGATGGACCAGGTGGGTTCATTAATCTGGGCCCACTGAACAAAGGTGAGATAAACAGAGTGAGATCCTATTCCCTCTGAGGTCACTAGCCAAGCTCTCGTTGACTTTGCTGGGAGCAGAACAGGCTTTCAGACAGAAAATGTGCCACCATCTCAACGTTCCAAAGGAAGTTCCTAATTTGGGGGTACAGCATCCTGCATCTCTGCAGCTTGGTTAGTACTGCGACCCAGTTAGGGTGACCAGACAGCAAATGTGAAAAATCGGGACAGGGTGTGGGGGGTAATAGGAGCCTATCTAAGAAAAAGATCCAAAAATCAGGACTGTCCCTATAAAATCGGGACATCTGGTCGCCCTATGCCCCTGGCACTGATCTGTTGTACTCCTTCACTGCTGATGCACAAATAACAAGAGGCTAGTCCGGAGGAAAAAAACAAGCCTTCTTATGATTGGTCAGCCACCGGAAGCCAAGTCAAATACTGTGGTCTAGTGGCAAGGGATGGCCCACTGTAGCAATGTCAGCAAATGCTATTGGTTGCTGCTGTCCAGAGAAGGGATGGTATTGGACAGGGCAGTGTGCCAATCAAAGGCTGTGTTACACATCTATCATGGGTCAGCAGGCAAGATGAGGGGTCACCTGAGCCCCACAGGGAGGTGCCAATTGTCCTTTTGAGACGCTGATTATCACAGTTCCCCCTTCACATCCACCCTCACCTTGGCCAGGAGTAATGCTTTCCATCACCTCTGCTTGGCTTCATCCCATCCTGTTTGATGAAGACCTGGCCTCAGTTATACGTGCCTTTGTCACCTCTTGGCTGGACTACAGCAATGTGACCCACCTGGAGCGTTCAGAAGACTTCAACTAGTAGAGAACGCTGCAGTCCATGTCCTTGGCATCACAGGCTACCACGAGCACATCACACCTGTCCTCCCCTCCCTACACTGGCTTCCCATAGAATATCGAATCAAGTTCAAGGTTTTGGTCCTTACCTGCAAAGCACTTCCTGGCCTGGGCCCAGGATACCTAAAAGACTGTCTGCTGCTTTGGGGTAGGACTGTGGTTGGTAGCTTGGATCCTCTGGGCCCAGTGGAACTCTCAACAATAAGGGTAAAGATCGCCTGTGGGGCAGACAGGGGGTGGTCCCAGACTGTGGAATGAACTCCCCCAGGAACAAAGAACCATCACAAACCTCACCACTTTCCCTTCCAACTGCAAGGCACATTTGCTTGACCTGTCCTTCTCTCATATAAACACAAGAGCAACAGATATGTTTAAAATACCCTCCAAAAAACAACAGCAATCAGCAACCCACACAAGCAAACAAAAAAACAAAACCCAACAAACCACAACCCTACCAAACCCAGACACTCCATTGCATACACTTCGCCTACTGGGGAGAGGATGGACGGACAAACAACCCAGGACCAATGTGTAGTCACATTGCTTAATTCACTACTGGAAGGCGCTTAGTTACTATGGGGATGAGTATTATATAAAAACCTATATAGCATGGGATTGGATTCTGCTGCAGCTGCTGAAGTCAATGGCAAAACTCCCATTGATTCGGTGGAACAGGAGCAGGCCTACGCTGGCTTATTTCCAACAGCTACATGCAGAGCAACAGCAGACTGTCTCAGAGCCTCAGGCATCTTTCAGTGCACTCAGGCCTCTTTGACCAGAGATGAAAGCAGCTAGAGACAGTTTCTATACTTAAACAGGCTTCCTTCCCCAGCAAGCAGCACTGGGACAGCGTAGGAGGAATTTGGGATGAGGGCCTGATCCAAGCCCCATAAAAGTCAACTGAGGGACGCCCATTGACTCCAATGGACTTTGGATCAGATCCGAAATAGCTACAGGTTTGTGTTTTCCCCCAGCTGCTCTTTGTGACTCAAAGCAACTAACCCCCCCTTTTGTGAGCCATTTAAATGAGCTGTTCTTGGAGGTTTTTTTTTTTTTTTTAATTCACTTAAAAACAACTCTTTGCATTTCTTCAACACATTCCTGCTGAGGATCTTGAAGGGCTTCATCCAGGTTAATGAATTCCGCCTCCCCCATGTGACGCAGAAGGGAGGTGCAGAGAAATTGCATAACTTGACCAAGGTCACCCAGCAAACCGATGGCAGACTTAGAGGTAGGCCCCAGGTCTCCCATAGCCTATTGTCCTGCCCCAGATTCCCACATGGTGAAGAACAAACAGCCTGTAAAGGGATCTGTTTTATTCTTTATTCTGATTCTTAAGATCTTGTGTTTTGAAACCGCCTTTCCTTGGGAATGAGACTATGGGTTTCCACCTCCCCCTCCTCCAAAGTGCACTTCTTACCACTGGAAAAGGAGCCTAATTTTGAGCTAAAAAATTGTGAAATGTTTGACAAAATAAGCCTGGGGTGGAAGGGAAAATTCCAGTTTGGGCTTTTCCCCCTTAATATTATGTAAGCTGTATCATGGCAGCTTTTCCTATTTTAATGATGAACATATTGGGCAAGATTTAAACCTGGTATAAGCAGTTGGTACTTCTTTGTCTTCAGTGGAGCTGCACTCACTTCCCCCAGTTCTGACGTTGGGCCATTATTTCCATATGCTGCAGCATGTATTCACTGTGAAGTGCCTGGGTGCATGAAGGCCCTAGGACACCAGGTGCAGACTAGAGGATGTCGTCTGGGCCCGTGATGTAATTTATTGCCATCTATAGAGCGGGAGCGTCTCTCTGACCTCAATTTCATTCCTTGTTTTTATTGACCTATTTCATGCCACTGAAGTCAGTTTTCAAGGCCCGTTAGGGGCAAGGGCAGTCCCTGGTCCTTGTGAAATAGCCACACTCAGGCAGCCGCTGAAGAGCACAATCGTACTTCAGCACCTAATGTTCAATATTCACTCTCATCAGCCGGGCTGCTTGTCACAGGGTCCCTTTAAGAGGGAGCAGTTCCAATTGGGCTTCAAAAAGGGGTTCCTGGGCCCTACAGGGAGAGAGCCTGTGAAAGAGAGACCTAGTGAGCCAGGGCTGCCTGGGAGCAAGGAGTGAAGTAGCAAGGACAGAGGCAGATGAGAGCTGCCTGGGAAAGACATATTCTGCAGAGTGGAAAGCTCTGCAGGCCCTGCCTTGGAAGAAGAAGGATATTGGTTTGGAGGCCCACTGAGGGGCTAGCTGTCTGTCCTGAGTTAGTGCTGAGCAGTGCAGGGAGGCTGAAAAGGACCAAGAGCTGGAAGCCAGCAGAAGGGGCCCACCTGCAGACCTTCCTGATCTGACACGTCCATGCCAAGAGGTGGAAAAGGACTGAGTTGATGGACCATGTTTTAGGTAGAAGAGCTGTGGGACTGATCTCTCTCAGGGGGCTGGCCTGGAGGATGGAGCCCTGGAACAAGGGCAGAAAGGAACTGGGAACGGAGTGCTGGTGGACTCATGGTTGAGGGGCATGGAAAATCGGTGTGCATTTCAAAGTCTTACTGTGGGAATCTTTTTACTGTGCTGGCTCTATGGATTATTGTAGGTGTAGCTGAATAATTTATGCCCAAAGGTGGGGTTTTGAGTGGGCACTGTGTTCTTTTTATGGCCGGACTGATGGGAAACTGAGGCAGGTGCATCTGTCATGCTGCAGCCTTCACACTCTTAAACTGCTGCTCTCCTGCTACTCAGAATCCAAACTGTAGGTTCCCCAAGAGACACTAAGAGAACCGGTCTGACTAGAACAAAGAATGAATCTGAGGGGTGCCATGTACCCAATGGTGTGTTGGAGGGTGGAGGAGGGACAGAGACTGAGATAGGGGAGAAAAGGGAGAGGAGAATGAGACCAAAAGAAGGTGAGAGAATGATTAAGTATGGCAGAGCAACATGGTTTGGCCCAAAGGCAGAATAGGAGAGAAAAGAGAGAGTAGGGTACAAATCGGGAAGAAGAGAGACAAAGCCAGCGAGGTCGGGGAGGGGGGGAATGAAAGAGGGACAGAGGGAAAGAAAATATCAAGAGGAAAGATGTGGGAAGAAAACCACAATGAAAAATGAATCCATGAATAACAGAGAGAGAGCAAAGGCTGGAAACATGGCAAAGAGATTATGCCTCCAGGAGCTCATGTGTCCAATCCGGATATACCTCCGGCAGCCTGGCCATGCCTTCAGGTTGGGACCATCTTCCCTGGAATCTGAGCATTATCTATTCACCCGCAATAGCCTTCTGAGCTCTGAGTTTTGATGGTGGCCTGAATGATGACACCAATTATCAGAATGGCCTCTCCTGCCTTGTCCTCCAGTGGCAAGATGTCCTCCTCACAGGGGTGAGCACTTCCTCATGAGCAGACTGAGAAACTGCTTTAAGCAGGAGTGGGAAGCTCTGTCTCTTAATGCTAGACCTCCTTCCTCCGGCGCAGTTGGTCTACTTCCAACTCTGACTCCCACCAGCAACAGGCATCTGGCTTATCTCATTAAGGGCTCGGTCCTGCAAATTGCCAAGCAACCTGACCCCACTCCTGCATGGCTCTTAAGCATGTGTTTAAAGCTGAGTACATCCTTAAGTGTATTGCCGAATTGGGGCCAGAGTGTTCAGCACCTTACAGGATCAACTCCTAAAGTAGCAGTGGGCGGGGAGTTTCATGTATTTACCCAGAGCAAAGGTGTTTGCGTTACAGACACTGATGAGGAATGTAGACGTAAAACAGACAAACTCACTTCTGGGGGTCGGGGGGAGGAGTAAAAATTATTTTTCAAATTGTTAATATTAGGTCAAATCCTGCAGTTCTTACTGAGTCATTACTCAGCCCTCATTTAGGCAAAACTGTGTTTGAGTCAATGGCGATTTTGTCTCAGGAAGGACTTCTGTGTTTGACCTATCAGATTCTGCAAAACTTTGGGGGTCGTTCTCTACTCTCTTTTATAGAATCATAGAATATCAGAGTTGGAAGGGACCTCAGGAGGTCATCTAGTCCAACCCCCTGCTCAAAGCAGGACCAATCCCCAACTAAATCATCCCAGTCAGGGCTTTGTCAAGCCTGACCTTAAAAACATCTAAAGAAGGAGATTCGCCACCACCTCTCCAGGTAACTCATTCGGGTGCTTCAACACCCTCCTAGTGAAAAAGTGTTTCCTCATATCCATCCTACACCTCCTCCACTGCAACTTGAGACCATTACTCCTTGTTCTGTCATCTGCCACCACTGAGAACACTCTAGATCCATCTTCTTGGAACCCCCTTTCAGGTAGTTGAAAGCAGCTATAAAATCCCCCTCATTCTTCTCTTCTGCAGAGTAAATAATCCCAGTTCCCTCAGCTGCTCCTCATAAGTCACGTGCTCCAGCCCCCTAATCATTTTTGTTGCCCTCCACTGGACTCTTCCCAATTTTTTCTCATCCTTCTTGTAGTGGGGGGCCCAAAACTGGACACAGTACTCCAGATGAGGCCTCACTAATGCCAAATAGAGGGGAATGATCACGTCCCTCGATCTGCTGGCAATGCTCCTACTTATACAGCCCAAAATGCCATTAGCCTTCTTAGTAACAAGGGCACACTGCTGACTCATATCCAGCTTCTTGTCCACTGTATCCCCTAGGTCCTTTTCTGCAGAACTGCTGCCTAGCCACTCGGTCCCTAGTCTGTAGCAGTGCATGGGATTCTTCCGTCCTAAGTGCAGGACTCTGCACTTGTCCTTGTTGAACCTCATCAGATTTCTTTTGGCCCAATCTTCTAATTTGTCTAGGCCCCTCTGTATCCTATCCCTACCCTCCAGTGTAGCTACCACTCCTCCCAGATTAGTGTCATCTGCAAACTTGCTGAGGGTGCAATCCACGCCATCCTCCAGATCATTAATGAAGATATTGAACAAAACTGGCCCCAGGACCGACTCTTGGGGGAATCCGCTTGATACCGGCTGTTGGCAGATGTGATTGCGGAGCCATTGGCCATCATCTTTGAAAACTCATGATGATCGGGGGAAGTCCCGGATGACTGGAAAAAGGCTAATGTAGTGCCCATCTTTAAAAAAGGGAAGAAGGAGGATCCGGGGAACTACAGGCTAATCAGCCTCACCTCAGTCCCTGGAAAAATCATGGAGCAGGTCCTCAAGGAATCAATTATGAAGCACTTAGAGGAGAGGAAAGTGATCAGGAACAGTCAGCGTGGATTCACCAAGGGGAAGTCGTGCCTGACTAACCTAATTGCCTTCTATGATGAGATAACTGGCTCTGTGGATGAGGGGAAAGCAGTGGATGTATTATTCCTTGACTTTAGCAAAGCTTTTGATACGGTCTCCCACAGTATTCTTGCCGCCAAGTTAAAGACAAATGGGCTGGATGAATGGACTGTAAGGTGGATAGAAAGCTGGCTAGATTGTCGGGCTCAACGGGTAGTGATCAATGGCTCCATGTCTAGTTGGCAGCCGGTTTCAAGTGGAGTGCCCCAAGGGTTGGTCCTGGGGCCGGTTTTGTTTAATATCTTTATTAATGATCTGGAGGATGGTGTGGACTGCTCTCTCAGCAAGTTTGCAGATGACACTAAACTGGGAGGCGTGGTAGATACACTGGAGGGTAGGGATCAGATACAGAGGGACCTAGACAAATTAGAGGATTGGGCAGAAAAAAACCTGATGAG